>NC_025687.1:9475799-9499511 GCF_000633955.1 Camelina sativa
TTTTTTTTTTTTTTTTTTTGTTCTGTTCTGTTCTGCTGAATAATCAAAGTTTTGGTAGGGGAAAAATGCAAAGGGGATGATGGGGTCCTTTTGCTCGTTACACGTGGCTACCACGTGGGACCCACAAAATAACCGCATTTGGATGTATCACTTGTCACTTCTCCTCACCACGTGCCGTCTTTGTTTTTAGTGTTTTTGGGCTTCTTTCATAAAGCCCCAAATGGCCCACATAAATTTTGTAAACAATGATAACATAAAAGTAGGATTTTAATTTATTTTGTGTTTGAACGTTGATGACAAAAACGAGTCCAAGAAGGATATATATGTATATTACCTTGACTTGACACACACAAAAATTTCGACTCAATCAAAAGTGCTCATGGAGAAATGGAAGAAAACTGGAGATAAAGAAATAGAGGAATCTGAGCAGAAGATGATGGTCATAGACAGAGTAACTTATCAGTCTAGAACTCTGTACAGACATGGAGAAGAGAAGACTCCTCGAGCTAGATACATATATGCACAGACAAGAAGCTAAGTCAACACAATAGACATTCATTCCTTTAGTTACAATGCCGAGGAGTCGGCTTTATAGGACTTCAGAATCTACCTTATAATCTTTCTTTACTAAACACTATATCTCCTATGCCTTGAAAGAGTGTTTAGTGGTAACAAGACTACTTCAGCTACCAAAAGAATCAGATTTTGAATCCACCATTCTATACGCATCTCTGTATGTGTTTATATTTATATATATATACACCAAACTTTATCCTACCGGTTTACCACGACAGGGTTCAACCATTCATATAGTTTATGCCAGAAAGCTTGTAGTGTCTATACACATGATGAGAGGGTTACGTAAACAGAACCACAACCAACCCCTGCAACTTCCATTTTCCTTTTTCCTTCATCCGCCTGCAACCCTTTTTTTTACTTCTTCAGTGAGTACGAACTACTTATGACCTGTAACAGCGGTAAAGTGGTGAGATTGATAACATTTGCAAGTACTGAAACTAAAACTTGCAGCTAATGTACCAAAGCTTACCTCTAGAATGCTAAAAACAAATAATTGCAAAGCTTAAACAGGAAGCCTGCCAATACTCAGAGTAGCTTTTACGTTTTTATCCTTGGTTTTTTCTTTTCCTTTTCAGCAGTCTTCAAGAATTACTAACTGAAATCCAACAAATAACACCGATTTAGTGTATGTAAGCGAGTATCATCTCCAATACAATTTAAACCCAAAAAAATAAATCCAAAAAGCTTATGTTGATCAATTTTTCACCCCGTTGTTTGATCAGAACCACTACTTTGCATATACTGAGGAGTCTGGACAATGATACGTTGTTGTGTTGGAGCTGAAGCTGAAGGATATGGAGATTGAATAGCAGACATAGGTGAAGTGCCACCAAGCTGCAGAACATGACTTCCTGGATGAGAATAACCCTGAACTGCTGTATAACCATGACCACCGGGAATAGTCTGACTCAATTGCCCGTATTGATACCCTGGTGAGTTAACTGCCTCAGGTACTCCATACACCTGAATGTACTGCTGACCCATGTAAGGACCATAAAATCCCTACAACACCATGAAGAGAAGACATAAATTTATAACCAAACAGTTCAAAATCCATAAAGAAAGTAAGGACTGCAGCAGTTTCAGACGCCTACCTGAGATTGTGAGTACATGTAGTCAGGTCCATATGGTGTAACCCTGAGAGAACACAAAATGGAACAACTAATATTAGACACAGATGAGTAAGTTTTTGCTAGACACTCTTTAAGAGCATATATATAAGACGAGTGGCAATTATACATCAATGTTTATACTATAAAGGGAAGTTGCTAAGCTAGGGCCTAGGGGAAATGGCCTAAAGTGTCTACTCCATAATGTCCGTTGGAAAAATTTAGATCATTTCGGCCCTATCAAAGTCGAAAAACATGTCATGACCTTGCCTGTCCAAAAAATAATTGAGTTCGGCCACATATCCTCTGCGATTATATTTTTGTATTCCTGCAAGTTACCAATCACAACATGTCACATCATAGTGCTACACTCAAGACACTAAGTGGTAGAAGATAACTATTCTACGCTTAGCTCGTCGAATATCTAAGTGATTGTCCATGCTGTGATCGGTAAATGCTACTTGACCAAAGTGACTGAACATATTCAACCTTTGTGAGATAGACTACCAATTAGACATTAGAACTGATACGCTTATCATAGTACGTCTGTTATGGCAGATTTACAATAGAACTTCAAATTGCGCAACTCACCCATAAGGGTACACCACTCCTTGTTGGTAGTTATAAGCAGGTGGTTGCTGATGCGGATGGCTTCCAAATAGTGAACCGCGAGGACTCTGCACACTTCCAACATATGGGGGAGCAGGTCTTATCCGTCCTAACCAAACAAAATAAACAATGCAATAAATTAAAGGTTTACACAGTGACAATCCATCGAAAAAAAACTGAATATTTCACCAAAATTATAAAGGTTGAGTAATGAGAAGAAAAGGAATAGATGAATACTGAAGCAAGACTGACCAGGAAAGCTGGGTATCATGGCATATTCCATAGGGATCCTAGGTCTCCCAAGAGAAGCGAGATTACAATTGGCGCGTCTGCCATCTATAATAGGTGTTGGGTCGACACAGGCTCTCCTAGCAGCCTCTGGATCTCGAAAAGTCACCTAAATCCACCATACAAATCATAAACATAGTAGTGAGTCATACTACAATCATGAACATATAAACAAACAGATATCTAAATCAAATGAATGAAAAAGGGAGTCCTATGTTTAGCAAAGATGGCCAGAAGTTTCATCAAAACCAGCATTTTTCGAATTCAACATCTATTTGTTTATTCAAAGAACTAGGAATCCTAAAGTCAAGCAGATCATTTACCAATTACCAAAAGTGTCACTATAGTTATAACTCTCAAACCAACATTTTGGTATCTAATAATCTCTAAGCATACAATTGGACGCAGAGGATGTTGTTCATTAGAAGCAGCCAAGAATAAACCAACTTGAGATATAGAAACATAAAAAGCATGAACAAAAAACTCAAACCAAAAAAAATTAGGATACTCACAAAGCCGTAACCTTTGGATCGACCAGTGTTCTTATCAGTAATAACGACGGCCTCAAGGATATCACCATATTGTTCGAAATGCCGACGAAGAGTCTCACTTTGAGTCTCCCACGCAAGGCCACCAACAAAGACTTTAGTAAAGGTTGTATCACCAAAAGGAGAGTTCAAGTAATGAAACCCAGAGCCAGGAATCGAATGATACGCCATGATTCGAACCAAAAGACAGAAACTTTTTTACAATAGAAGATAACAAAAGACCCTAAAACTAGACCCAGTAAACCCTAGACAAAGTTTTGAGTGGTGGTTAAACCTAAAGATGAAGAAAACAGAACAAATCGAATTTGGAAAAGAGGAGATTCTAGGGTTTACCAGGGTATGCGAAGAGAAGAGGGAGAGAAACAGAAGAAAAGAGAGATCGGACCCCAACGATACCTAATAAAGGATCATACTTGACAAGTAATGATCATGACAGAGAACAAAAAAAAAAAAAAAAAAGAGATAAAATTTCCCGGGAAAAAAAAAACAGAACAATAAAAAAAAACAAAGTTGGGGGAAAAGGGTTTGAAAAACTTTGGAAGATGGGCCACGGAAAGAAGAAGAGAAGAGTCTGTGCCGGGGTTAGGTAGGTACACAAGGATGGGTCGAGACGATTCACAGACGAATTAGAATCATCAAAGCGTTAGGGGAAATGGGAAAAGAGGGTCAGAATTAGAGTGATTTTAGGGATTTAGATTAAAAAAAGGAAGAGTGGGGGAATTTTAACATTGATGGTGATGATGATGAAGAAGTTGGTGATGACGAAGACGATGATGCGTGATTATTTGATTCATGAATTGTTCGAGAGAGAGAGAAATTGTAAAAAAGAGTTTGTTCTTCTTCTTCTTCGCCCCCTCATACTAATGGGTCCCGCTCAAAATCGTATTAATACTAATGTTCGTTTTAATTTAATAATCAACGCTATAACTAAAGGTTAACAGAGAGAATTTGAGAAACAAACATCAGTGTGTAATGAAATTTAACCAATGCGTCTTCTTAACGATCACGATCTCCGTCTTTGATTACAAGATAAGACGGGAGAAACTTGGGAAGAATCAACGCGGCCACTAGACACAAAACTACCAAAACCACCACTGACCAGCTTGAGTAAGGAATGCCTAAGAGCTGTTCTTCACAAACTGTTACCAACGAAAGAAGAGAGTTTACAGATTTCAAAATATGCACTTTCTTTCATTTACTACTACTTCAATGTAGTGAAAATAATTGATGATAGCAAGTGAAAAGAAAGAAGCTTGCCTATGTTGTAAATGACGAAGGATCGTTCTTTGAAATTTGGTATAGCCACGATTCCTTCAGGCTCAACTGTCACCAAAACATACAATCCGTCCTAAATCAGATACGAAAAATGACTCAGGGTTCTTATCTCATGATTGTTTCAAAGTTGTATGAACTGATTTGAAGATGATGACCAATACCTTGTTACTAACTTCTTCAAGACTCTCGGTTTTGAAGATCAGTTTCTCAGTGTTCAGTAATCTCCTCATCTGGTTCAGCTTCAAACCAACCTCACCATTCTTCAGTAGTTGTAGCGTAAATAGAGCCGGTATCTGTTATTACCATCATAACTAAAGATCAGCTTATTCATTCAACAGGAACAAGAAGAAAACTTGGAAACAAAATAAAGCAAGATAACAAAAAAAATTTTAACATACAGAAGCTGGGTACGATATCTTGACTTCATACCAAGAATTTGACTTGAGCCCTTCTAATTTGTAAACTCGAGATCCAGCTTGCAATGGCAGTGTCTCCTTCCATAGTTCCTTGCCAGCATATAAAGTTTTCCCATCAAACCTAAGAGATACATCACCTAATCACATCATTCCCACTGTACAAATAAAGAATCAAAATTGGAGATTTTTGGGGGATAATGTGAGGTTTTTTTCAAGTACACACACTTACTGTGTCTCATGGCTGTAACAAGGAACAAAACTTATGAGGACGATTACACAGATATGCAAGCAGCATCCTCTATCACGTAACTCTAGCATCCTACAAAGTCCAAAGTATCAGCGTCGTATTCTGAAGGTAATCTTACAGTTTGTTATCTCAGAGACGCCACACGAAATTATGTATTAATCAACCGAAACAGAATCGACTTACCCGAGTTCAGAGCCTCACCGGAGATGATAGATTCTCGGTGACCCTTGGATCGACGGCCTGAAAGGAAACACGATTCCAGCGACTTCGGAGCTAGATTTGATTCCACTCGATCGAAAGATGCGATGCTGCGTGAGATTTGGGCCTATTATAATTAATTGAGCTGAAATCACTTTATTGGGCTACATTAAGGCCCAATTTTATACACACTGTAATGTAATTAGCTAGTAGACAAAACAGTAACAACGGATCGTGGCCGTACACGTCAATCTTACGAGAATCGGGTCAGAAACCTTACCACGTGGGCAGATCTCCACGTCGTGATATCTACGTGGCGAGTTCTAAGAATAGTTTTTGTCCTGTCTTTGGTTTTTGGTGTGTAGGGACCTCGACAATATGGGGACCCAAAAGGCTTCGGACACTAACTCAGAAAGTCCAAAAGAGTCAGGTAAACATGTAGGCTCCATTTATAAAACCAAATTGGCAATTTGCCCATGTTGCTTCCCTCCCCTACTTAAATAGTTAAATTTCTCTATTCAATCAAATCACCTTTATAAATTACTGTTATCTTACGTCAATAAATCTCAACTATAGTTTTTTCACAAATAATATTATATATATATATATATATATAGTTTAACTTAACCAACAATATTCTTAAAAACACTTCTATGGTTTGATTGCTTAATACAGTTTATAAGTTCACTTCACATTTGTATTATGTATAATATAAACTAAGAATGTTTGTTCACATTCAAAATCACTAGAGAAACAAAGAAAGAGGCTCTCTCTTGACCTTCTCCACCTTTGGTTCTCCAACTCTGCAAGGACGATATCCTAATTACAAACACCTAATTCCTAGTTGTGATCAGAAAAAACAAACTTTCCATCGATAAGTCTTCGAGTGGCAATAATTGAAGTTGGTTTGGAGTGGTTGGCGAGCTCAACCGTTTTATTGGTTCAATTACAACTACTGATTCAAATTGTGGTTTTCTTCTAACTAGGTTTTATTTTTTTAGCTTTACTATTTCTACCCAGCTGGGCTTCTATAAGTTTTAAATTTATCTAGATTGCGGCTCTGTAAAACCTCATTTGTTTTCTATCTTAGTTTTTAATTAAATGCCTTTTAATTTTGACAAGACACTAGGTTTTGTTTTCTTCTCCGGGCTTTCTAAAAAAATAAACTATTTTAAAAATTGGTGGATGGGGGTGGTGGTAGATCACAAGTCGCCAAAGATGTGAGAATGGGATTGGGCATTATTGAAAAAGTTGACCCGTAATTTCTGATTGATCACAACTGCTTTTGAATTATTTTTATAGAAAAATAATAGTGTGGAGTCTGGAGACCACTAATTATAATTGATTTTTACTAGCTCCTGTTAACTTGTGACCATCATTACGTTGGTTAAAAAATATTATTATACACAAATTAATTTTATAGTAACATAGGTATATTTGGGAAACCAAGTAAGTTCTCCAGATTGATAGGAGCAATATAATACAGATTTCATCCTATTTATTTAGTTGTCGATCAGTCTATAGAGAATAAAAATGTCAAGTCAAAGTCGTAAGAGTTAAATAATCCCTTTTATATACTATTACACACCTTCATATATCGCTTTATAATACATAGAAAAAATCAGTAGAGACTACACCACAAAAACAACTATGAACAGGGATATATATGATCATAGAATTATTGATCCATAGAATAAATTGAAAGAGTTCTAGCTTAGATTAACGGCACTAACACAAACTATTAAACTACATATCATATAGTATATTTAGCTAATATACATCGCTGGAGTAATTCATATCATACAAATGCATGATTGCTAACAAATAAAACTAAAAAGAAAATAATGTAAAAGTTTTCGGAATAAATATAGAAAATAAAATAAGATAGGGGTGTTTTCATCTGAGATGACCATATAGTATTTATTTATTTTGCCAAATTAAAATTTTTTTTTTGTGCCAAACAAATTTATTACATCAATTCACTTGAATAAAGGGAAATTAGTATTTCTTCTTGTACAAAGCAAAGAAGCGGACATGTTAGATTCCGTGCGACAAACCAAAAAGTATGATTTGATTGACAATTTGATATAAAGAGCTCGATTAGACTTGTTGATTGTTTTTATGTAAAGCTTTTTACATCCATAATCAACTGCCAATAAATAAAAATTTCAAGTATAATACTAGTAAACTTGGTCCTGATGATAGTAGTCAGCCAATTGATTTGGTAAGTCTTCCGGAGAAAATATATCCAGATTCGGAGTTAAAAAGTCGTTACAATACCCGTTTTTATTTAGTCCAAAAAAGCCACATATAGTAAATTCTTTTTTTTTTTTTTTTTTTTTTTTNTCTTAAGCATCACAATTTGTTGTCCGGATTATTATTTTTGGGGTTAAAGAGGGCAAGATATCTAATCTCACGACGTTTCCTTCTTTTTATAATCATGCCCGACCTCACAAGACTATTTGGATTATCTTCGAACAAGCAGTATCCTTTTGAGATGTTTACATCGCTGCTGACAACACAAGAAATTATATTTTGATCGATGTGTGTTTGTCCGAATAATTATTACTGATTTATTCCATGTTTGGTGACAATATAAAACTCTACGGATACTAAGAACAAACTTAAGTTATCTCTTATGAGTTATGACACATGTGCGGTAAATTATAGTAAGTTTTAATATTGAATTTCACGTGACAATAACTGGACGTATCGATTCAGTAATACATATATACTCTTTCTATCTGAGCAAAATTAAAGTTTTAGAGCATTTTCTTTGTCCCACAAAAAATTGATGTTTTGAATATTTTTAATAAATTTTTGGACAAAGAAATTAATAATTAATGATATTGTAGAATGTGTATGGAGTGTACTTTTGGACAAAAAAACTGAAACGACCGTATTCCACTGAACGTCACTATTTATTTTTGTCATCAGTAAAAAAATTAGTTACCATTTCATTTTTTCCTCTTCTTAGTAATCCTTTGTCTCTCTCTCTCAAAACAAAAATGAATCATGAAGAAGCTAAAAAAGAAGTAAAGCAAGAAGAAGAAGGCAATTCAAACAATATTCAACAGATTCATAGTGAAGAAGAACAAGAAGCCAAGAACTTTCAACCGCTTCAAAGAGAATCGAGGAGTGTTTATCAGATTCACGATTCCAACTCTAGGGTCATGCGTCCATTTGATTTGAATAAATTATTCTATAAAGATGTAGGAGAGATCCATCCGGAGAAGGAAATCGAAGACACTATATTAGCTATGCTGAAGATTTATTTTCCTAGATTTTATTAGTAATTTTGGTTTGTTTCTAAATTTCTCTCGTCTGTTTCCTACTTCTATGGTTTCTTTTGTTTATTTTACTCCTTTGTTTCTTTGGTTTCCCTTATTTCTCTCCTTCTTGTTATGAACGTGTGTTGAGAAAATATGGTAATCAATTCAGTTTAAACAAAATCCTTTTGTCAACTACTAAAACAAAATCTTACAGTATAAAATAGATCTCGAGATGGATAAGATAATAATTTTTAAAAAAACAACAACTCAATTATCTAAATAATTTAGTACATCTCGAATTAAAATAGGATCACAAGTAATTTGTGAAGGTAAACTAAATTCTTTCTCCAGGATGGATTTCTTCATATGTGGGATTTTATACTTGTTTGATCCTTGGACTTTCATAATTTCTTGCATGCATGATTGCAAAGTCACAAAAATCCGGTTCACCAGATATGGAGGATATTCATCAAACGTAACTTCCACCGCAGAAACAAGTTCTTCAATCGTCTTTGGGCACACCTCGTGTTGTAGTGTCTGAATGGCATTAAAAAATCCAAGATCTAAAATATTCAAGTCGGGTGAGTCAGGTGAGTTTGGCCACCGTTCACGAATTCTTGGAAGAACTTTCCAATGAGAAAATCTTTTATATTTTCTCACTTGATGGAAGTCATGGGCTTTAACTCCAAAGTACCCGCCTCTCGATTTCTACTACGTCTTTGAGCTGGTTGCATTGTAACAAACGGGAAAACTCCTATTTTTCCTGAAAATTTCTCATTTCCATTGCTATCAAATCTTGGACGAGCCATGGCAGCTAAAAACATTACCTTGCCGATGTAGTTTTTACTTTGACATGTACGATATGGCTCTTCTTCACTGGGATGCAAGTAATAGTTTTCTGACCTTTTTGTCATATAAAACCATTTTTCATCGATATGCACAACATTATGCATATCAACAAACTTCGGATGACCGAGCAAAGTAATTCTGTCGAGCATGGAGAGACAAAATTGCAGTCGAGCTCTCATGTTGTTTTCCGTCAAACGTGGCTTGATGGCATTTGAATGTCGTTTAATGAGCCCTCTTTTTAGACATCGCCACAACGTCGTCCGACTAATTTTCAAAGCAGCCGCCAATGACCGTAAAGTTTTCCGTCGATTGAATGGAATATCAACAATTCGATCAAGGTCAAACACAATATTCTTCCCACCACATTTACCCTTTCTCTTATGCGAGACATCAACAACTTCACCATTAGGAATATCTTTAGCCAGCTTCCAAATTCGTTGTACAGTTAGCAACGGTACAGACAGTAAATTAGCAACTTCCCTTGTATGGGTCCTCTTCAATGTTCCATTGTTGCTTCTTTCCAACAAAGCATGGTAAACCTTTAATTTTTCACCATCTGTCATTTCTTTCCTACGAACATGAGCTTCTTGAGGATTTTCTAATATGGTTTCTCTTGTCACAATATTTCAAAAAGAACAAAATATGTTATAAATAAAATCATAATCCTACTAAAATAAATAACATGATTCATGTCTTCAAAATTAAATATCTCCTTAAAGTTACTAAAAACATTAAATACTTTATGACATGTATATAAAAAAAATTGAGTTACGTGACTTTGGCTCCATCCTAATTTTTTTGTTTTTGAGTTAAATAATTGTGGTTCCAAGTTTGAAAATTTTAGTTACTCCAGTTTAGATGTTTAGGAGTTAAAAATTTGTGATAAATGAGGAATATGAAAGGTTCACGTATATGGGTCGAAATGTTTGCATGTCTTTACTTTTTTCTTTTTTTGTTAATTCTTCATTTGAGAAGAAAGTGGGAAAGTAGGAATATGAAAGGTTCAAATATATAGATCGAAATGTTTGTTAATTTTTCACTTGAGAAGAATGTGGAAAAGTGGGAAGGTGGGAAAGTGAAAAAGTATTAGAAAAAGAAATCATGAGATTGTCATAAATAAAACAAAAATCATCAGAAAAATAAATTAATCATATATTTCCTCTGTTTTAATATGTGTGTAAAATCCTAAACTTCAATCTTTCTCAGACAGAGAAAGTATATCATAAATTATTAATTAGAGAAAATCGGGTTCATCCGTCTTAATTAGACTAGTAGCGTCTACGTAAACTTAGGACAGTCGCATGTTTATAGACTTGCATGATGTGCTTACTGCTTAATTTGGCGTGTAGCTCTCGGTAGGGATTAAATTTTATATATGCACTGAACACCTCCCGCTTATTTTCTAAATTTCTCGAATGATGGCACACATTTCGTTTTCAATTCAGATATGAGATAATAATAAAATACAAATTGGACCAGCTTATATTTTTCCATAGTTGAAATACGCAAACAAAAGTTCACGTACGTTTTTTTGCTTTTGAGATAACTAGAAATACGGGCAAAAGAAGCGAAAGTAAGTTAGATAGATTCGGGAGGAGGAGTACTGTGATTGGATAAGGTATTGACCAAGTACCGATGATTCCGACCACCTCCACGTGGTCACGCAGCTTGCCTTTCACTTTCATGCTCTGACATTTTGACCGCACGTGATTTTTGTCCGTGCACGTGCGAACCAAGCTAACGTGTGCGGTTCAAGTACATTGCACCGAGCCCTGACTCGCCAGGTTGCGCCGATGAAAACGACGGTCCGCGGGTCCCGCATGCCATGAAGATGGACGGTTTGATCCGATCCGTTTCCTACTTTCCTACTGAGGATCGGGTCCCACACATGGTTCAGGCCACATGCCTCCACGTTGAAGGAGCTTAGGTGTTACTATATGGGTGCAGTTAAAAACTATGACAACCAGTCACGGTCCGATGTGAGGTCATGCATTAATGGGTCGGATCGAGTTAATTAGCCAGTTCAATACATTAATATGCAATAATTTGGATGGGTTGATGCAATTGGTAAGTGTTTTAGGGATTATCCAATATTTTGTAAAAATTAAAACTACGAAAGACGATATTCATTTTTATATAATTAAAAACGTATAATGATTTCTATATATATAAAAAGATCTGTGTCAAAGTGGGTTTTTCTGATTTTTTGTATGTTGTTATATTCATGTTAGAGAAAGTGTGGATCAGATTAGAGTACTTATCAGTTATTTTTGGAAATGCTAATACTCCTCCTATCATCTAATTTGACATTGTGATCATTATTAACTAGTCTTTCACATTAATGGATCATTTAACTTTCTCCAAACGTATCATTAGAAAGGGTCCACTCCGTCTTACGATATTAAAAGGAATGAATATATAGATCTCATTATGATAAAAGGGACATTATCTAGATTGATTGTGCTTTGTTATGCGGCTTATGCTCTGTTCCATGACAATAAAAGTGGATATAAATAAATATCAGATGTAACAAGTGGGAAACTTTAGAAAGAACATCGATTCTTTGATATCTAATTAGCTCGGGTTCAAGCTCAACTATAGATAGTTTAGTAATAGCAAACAAACAAACACACACACAACTAAATTGGCTGGAGTTGGAAATAAATTAATAATTAATAATCAATCAATAAAGCAAAGGTTAATCAATAATTGTTCTGCAACGCTTAAAAGTGACTAATCCTCTCTTTTTTATTACTAAAGATTGTTCCTATCCGTTTGTTTTAGTGAAGAACGTGAGTTCGTCTTTATTGTAGTATATTTGCTAACCATATACGTACAATACTCTAAGATAAGGACCCGTTTTTACTAATTATGTTTTGTTATTTAATTCAAATCTCCATTTACAAGATTAGTTGAGGAAAGTATATATATATAAACTATCTGAATATGTATATATAATAAAGTTTTTCGTTTTGTTTATAGAACTCACTAGAGCCCTAGTAAGGATGATGCAAATTATTACTAAATTTTAGAATAAAAGAAGCTTGAGTACATTAAAATTAAAGAGAAGACGAAATAGTATTTGTCAGTTTCCTCTATACGAAAAACGTTTTAGTGACTAAGAACATAAAAAATTCAGTAGCATGATCAGTAATATTTAGTAGATAATTTTCGTTTAAACATAACTTTCACGCGCTTTAAAGGGGATGTTGGATTTATATATATCTTTGTACCCAACCAACTTCTACTTGAAATTTTTTCAACATGATACGTTTTCGTTTTTTTTTAACTAACAATACGTTTTCGTTTTTTTTTAACTAACAATACGTTTTGATTATCTTTTGATTCTCTTCTAAATAATTTCCCACAAAATTAAAAACTTATTCTAAAAAATTTCATTCTTTTAGTATATCCGATTGGAGCCAAAGAAAACCTGTGACGAACCCCTAGTTTTGTTTGGGATCTTATGTAAGGATAACCACTTACACACAAACTTTTTTGTCGGCTTGTGCGAATATGTATTAATAAACTTCAAAAAAAAACATGAGTATTATTCGTAATAATAATTGTTATTATGATTAAATTAATTGATATTATAATAAAAGGGGACTGTTTCTCCGCTAAATTCTCGGTGTATGTCTTTGCTTTTACTTTCCTCGTTCAAGGAGAGGACCAACAATTTATTGCAGAGTCGCACATGAATCTCAAGCTTCTCTCTCCTTTTTTTCTCCAGAGCACATCAGAGTCACTAAATTACGACTCGTATGCAAGAAGAAACTGCTTCTTCCTCTTGCCCTAAATCAACTAGGGTTTCCTCTTACCTTTCCTGAGACTTCTAAAAGAGATCATTTAACATAAGTCACCTTTATTTCTTTTTTTCTTTCTTCATCTTTTGCTTAGTCTTTAGTTTAGTTCTGTTCTTGGTCTGTTTCTATAGTTTTGTCGGCTAGCGTAACCGATCACACCTTAATGCTTTCTCTATTAGTTCCTCAAAATCCTGAGTTTTGACTTCTCGATCTGAGTTTTTCTTGTTTCTCTCTTCACCTCCGCAATATATGAGCGAGAAGGATCAAGAATCAAGAATCAAGAAATTGATTTGAGCTGGCGAATAAGCAGTGGTGGGAGCGGGAATTAGTAGATGCGCCGGCGATGGAAGGAGGTTACGAGCAAGGCGGTGGAGCTTCTAGATACTTTCATAACCTCTTCAGACCGGAGATTCACCACCAGCACCTTCAACCGCAGGGTGGAATCAATCTTATTGACCAGCATCATCATCAGCATCAGCAGCAACAACAACAACAACAACAGCAACCGTCGGATGATTCAAGAGAATCTGAACACTCAAACAAGGATCATCATCAACAGGGTCGACCCGATTCAGACCCGAATACATCAAGCTCAACACCCGGGAAACGTCCACGTGGACGTCCGCCAGGATCTAAGAACAAAGCAAAGCCACCGATCATAGTAACCCGTGACAGCCCCAACGCGCTTAGATCTCACGTCCTTGAAGTATCTCCCGGAGCTGATATAGTTGAGAGTGTTTCCACTTACGCTAGGCGGAGAGGGAGAGGCGTCTCCGTTTTAGGAGGGAACGGCACCGTTTCTAACGTCACTCTCCGTCAGCCAGTCACTCCCGGAAACGGTGGTGGTGTGTCCGGAGGAGGAGGAGGAGGAGTTGTGACTTTACATGGAAGATTTGAGATTCTTTCACTAACGGGGACTGTTTTGCCACCTCCTGCGCCGCCTGGTGCAGGTGGTTTGTCAATATTTCTAGCCGGTGGGCAAGGTCAGGTTGTTGGAGGAAGCGTGGTGGCTCCGCTTATTACATCAGCTCCAGTTATACTAATGGCTGCTTCGTTCTCAAATGCGGTTTTCGAGAGACTACCAATGGAAGAGGAAGAAGAAGAAGGTGCTGGTGCTGGCGGAGGGGGAGGAGGAGGACCACCGCAGATGCAGCAAGCTCCCTCAGCATCGCCTCCGTCAGGCGTGACCGGTCAGGGACAGTTAGGAGGTAATGTGGGTGGTTATGGGTTTTCTGGTGATCCTCATTTGCTTGGATGGGGAGCTGGAACACCTTCAAGACCACCTTTTTAATCGAATTTTAAATGTTCCGGAAATTTATGTGTTTTTATCATCTTGTGGAGTCGTCTTTCTCTTTTGGGATCTTTGGTGTTTAATGTTTAGCAGCTGATATGCATATTTGATTTCTCCTATTTTTCTTTTCTTCTCATCTTTTATAGATGTTATAGAAATGCATATTTTTGTTGCTCGTGCTGTTAGTAAAACTTCTCCATATCATGTATGCCTTTCTTTTATTCATTGCTAGGGTTTCGTGCTGCAGTATACCTTATTAGTGTTATTATAATTAGCTCGATTTGATAGATGTATAGGTCTATTTATTAATGAGTTCATTATTCCTTTTAAGTTTTTTTTGAGCTTCACGACTTATTCTTGATGATGAAGTATATCTGTGGGTACATCTCGGAAGTTGCAATATCTATATAAGTTTATTCTACATTACGTTTCAAAATCATAGTCTAATATAATATAACGCCTTAGGACGCAAATATTTTTCATAACATTCATTAATTATAACTTTTGTTCACAAATTCAATAGTTCAATGTAATATATAGCTATGAGGTCAAAACTTTAAACTTAGTGTACATATTGATTAAAATGTTTAGTGCATTTACCTAAATTTTGTAGTTATATATTCGTATAGCATCTTTTAAACCGCATAAACCGTTAAAGATCTCAACTTCAGTGTAATATTTATCTATAAATGTTAGGAATTAGCCCACATATTGATCGAAACGTAGTGTATCTAAATGGTGTAGTTAATCATTTAACTGTTTATAACGTATACTTTAGCCGTTTGAACATTTAAATTCGATTGACTATGTGTAAATAGCTATCTGAAATCGTTAAGGGACATGACCGTCTAAGCGAACTCTCACCTTGTCTTACTATCTAGGAGAAGAAAATCACGGCAATTAGAAATATTTAGCGTTTAGAGAGTTGTCTAAACTGTGTTTTACAAATACGACATGCATGTATACTTGGAGGTAATGGCCATGCCAATATGTTTTTCATTCGACCACAAAAGTTACTTGCATTCCCTACATAAAATACATGCATCAATGCTTCAGTTAGCTAGACCGGTCCGATCTTTTCTATAAGAGAGTTGTAAAATGTAACCTAACAACACCTGATGATCACAAGTAGCTTTAAGCAAAAATTTTGTAGGTCACATATATACTGTTCATGTTACAAACGTAGTTTTTGTTTAAGATTTCGAACCTCTTGATTTTGGCTGGTATATGAAGAATCTATCTCTCAAGCAACAGTTCAGATAGATTTATGGTTTTGTACCGGTTTATGTATTCTCATTTTCGTGTTCTTCCACTACAAAACGTGGTTCTTCATATATATTGATAGAAAAACTAGAAAGTGAAATAATTTTGGAACAAGGACATGAAAAGTGCAAATTGTCTAACTAGAGATAAAAATATTTAGTAATGAAGCATGCAAATCTATATTATTCTGCTAAAATCTAATGATATTCGTTAATTAGAATGGAATCATCATCGTACATTCCACTGTAAAATATATAAACAAATTCATAGAAACATATTCTTTTGCAATTATGCAAAAAAAATTGGGTAAAATATTAGTTCTTTTATTTTTCATAGCTATTCATCTTTATTCCATTTATTGAGCCATATAATATTGCTTGGGGGNTCATTTTCGTGTTCTTCCACTACAAAACGTGTTTTTCATATATATATATATATTGCTAGAAAAAAAATGAAATAATTTTGGAATAAGGACATGAAAAGTGCAAATTGTCTAGTAATGAAGCATGCAAATCTATATTCTGCTAAAATCTAATGATATTCGTTAATTAGAATGGAATCATCATCGTACATTCCACTAAAAATTATATAAACAAATTCATAGAAACATATTCTTTTGCAATTATGCAAAAAAAATTGGGTAAAATATTATTTTATTTTTCATAGCTCATTCATCTTTATACCATTTATTCAGGCATATAATATTGCTTTGGGGGGGGGGGTTAGCAAAGGTATTGGACCCATTGGTTAATAAAGACAACCGTTACAGCATAGAAGTAACATGAAGTAAATGTTATTTCACGTACGTCGTCGGTTACATACAAATTAGTGAACTTGAAACATGGGAAGACTAACAAACAATGGACATGAATCATTTGTAGTGTCAGTTAAGTAAGACTCTCTGCCGCAACATAACAAAATTTGGGTTTTGATTACCAAGATATGTGAAAAAGAGGAATGTTCCAATTCCCTAGGGACAAATTTATTAGCTAGGAACAAAAAGGAAAGCTTAAGCAAATTAGTAATATAACTTCTTTAATTTTTTTTACGAGATAGTTTAAATGTAATTTCAAGAATTTTTTTTAAAACCCAATAAAACGAAATATAAAAAGTTAACCAATACATCAATACAAGAAATTTTTTTAAAACCCAACTCTCTTTTAATTTTGATTTATGAATTTGATTTTTAGAAACACAAAAAGACATCAAAACTTTCTACACCATCTTAAAATTCTTTTCCAAATTCAAATATTTCACGGGTGAAACGTATTTTACAGAAAAGAAACGCAAATTTGAATAAACGAAAAAACTTTACTTACATATTTTGTTTTATACAAACGAATATTAAATCTCAAATAATAATTTTACTCATAATATTTTATTTAAATTGATTTATTCCGCATATAGCGCGGGTTAGTACCTAGTAATGTAAAATGAATGTTTAATTTTGTTGGCAACTAACCGTCATGGAACAAATTGCAGATTAATTCACAAACTACAGTTCTTAGTAAACTAGTGTACGTAGTTAATAAAAATAACTATTATAGTTATCAGATGTTTTTTCCAGTAAAAATTGTTTTATCTTTGCCTAAATAAGTAAGATGAAACATCAAGACATATTTTTGTAATTTCATATGCCTTTTTTTTTTTTGGGGGGGGCTTGGAGCATGTAGAGAGAAAAAGCATCGTAGTTGTAGACATTATCAAATTCCCATGCGGTCATGTCATGTGCCTTACATGCAATTGAGCTACACCAAGTTGAGAATTAGCATAATAACGAACTTTAATCACTCTGAACTTTTTCAAGACACACACACATACACAGAGACAGAGGGTGTG
The DNA here is from genome assembly GCF_000633955.1 of Camelina sativa. Lineage (NCBI taxonomy): Eukaryota > Viridiplantae > Streptophyta > Magnoliopsida > Brassicales > Brassicaceae > Camelina > Camelina sativa. Next base: position 9,493,389 of record NC_025687.1, read on the forward strand.
AATGGTTGCAGCGGTTGGGGCGGACAAATCCATCTGCGAATCAGACCGCTTTTTATTTACCATTCATCATGTGTAGTCCATAGTGGTGCGGTCTACAAAAAACAGAAACAAAACCGCAGCGGACTAACTGCGGACCGTTTTTCTTTACAAATAGAGTTAGACTGCTGTGGTCTATTGTCCACACTTAGAACTGGGCGGTCTGGTCCGCAGACGGATTTGTCCGCCCCGACCGCAGTTACCATTCAGACCCAGAATTACTAATATTTAAGTAGTGAATAAAATATGTATTATATATGTAATCAACTAATCATGTTATTTTATCTGTAAGATGAACATTGTTTAGACCAAACCAATATATTTTTGTCTAAATGCCCCCTTGAATTGGAAGGCATTCTCATAAACCCGTGCCTGCACCTGCAGTATTTTCGTGATGTCTAACATTAGACTGGACTTCACAATTTTGAACCTTAAAAATTCGTCATGATACAGATATTAAAAACAATTCATCCACTTTATTCTTATAATCTTAATCATATGTTCCCGAAAGAACAATCATTAGCTTTTAGATTTATGGAATTGTCAATCAGTTTTTGTTGTTGTTATTGTTATCCCTTTAATAATACTGTATGCACCACCCAAAATTGCATACTTTCACTTTTTGAATACAAATCATCTCAAGAAACTTTTTGAAAAAGAAAAAAATGAAAAGCATGAGAATCTAGAAATATATTAGAACTAGTAGATGGGATAGGTAAAATCTATCCATACAAATATAAACACATAGATGAAAAAAAGCATATCACTCCAATTTGGGATCAAAATCATCACTGTTGGCTGCATCCTAAATGGCGTTAAACTCAAGATATGGAGCAGCATCTCCTACTAATCTCAACTTTTACAAAACAGAAATCTTACAGTAACATCAGATGTTTGTTTGCATGTTCCTAAATTCAGTATTGAGACACAAATCACAGTTACAAAACTGCTTCAGTCGCCTAACAATGTGGTTCTGAAACATGTGAATTCCTAAAATACACTAAGAACAACTGCCGAGCTTACTCATCACTGCTCAAACGGAGCTCGTATGAACAACCGTCCGTGCATGCTCATGACTGCAGATGTCTTAAGCGGATCGATCCTTGCTGATAAGTCGACAATCTGGTGAAATCATACCACAATGACAGGACGCTTCTCAGTTTTGATACACAGGTCTCTCTTAATCGAAACATCTTGGAATATATAACAAACTTTTACCTTTTTGAAGGGTGTTATGCCCCAAGGATTGTCAAGCTGCTCTGGCTCGCCTGTTATCACCACCTTTCCCACGGGATCTGATTGAATTCGAACCTGGGAAACGACAACTTATGTTCAAGAATTGGAAACTTATAATGATTTACCAGTAAATACTTATTGCCGACGAAACTGTGTACTGAGATTATGAAACCAACGGTAAAAACTGCGAACTATCTCTGCTGCTTCATATTAATATCGTAGGAAAATACAGTCAAAACAGAACTGCTTCGGTAACCTAACAAATATCTTTGTGCTTACTGTGTATTGCCACAGTACTATGCATTCATACAAAATTCAAAGACAAAGACTTTTCAAGTAGCTTTACAGAGACAGGGTTGCAAAAAATTGCTCACCTCTTTGCGAAGAAGTCCAGGTACCAAGGCAAATATCTCAAAGCAATCCTTCTGTGAATTCATGAATAAAAAAAAAAAATACACAGATTTGGTAAGAATTCCTATTGGAAACAAACATCTAGTTAGCAAATTTTTGGCGTTTCCTTAGCCGTTGGCAGAAGTTTACTCACAGTTTCTTTGACATTTATCTTCACCCAATCTGCAAGGGGTCCAACATCAACAACCTCAGCAACCGACCTATCACGACAAAAAAGAAACCTTAATGTCAATATACCGTAATATATTCAGGTTGAAGAAAATGTTCTCTTTTCATTCCACTACTGTACAGAGCAATTGAACGAAGAAACAAAAAATTGATATAACTATCTAAGACTTGCAAATACGCAGGAGAGAATTAGCTTTCCGTAACTGTTTGTCAGCTTCATTCGAAACAACAAGGTCCATGCTAGTTAGTGTTTTGTGTTTCTCCATTCCTGAAGAATTCGTTTAAAACAAAATGTTAAGCTACCCCGATTTACAAAAATAGCAAACGCCTTGAGAAATCTCTTTACCAATGCTTTTGAGTTTCTTATGCTTTGGGGTCGAGTTTAAGCCCTTATCCTGAAACAATAGGAGAACATCATCCTGGTTCAGGACAAAAATCTGCATAATGGAATCACAATGTGCAGTAAGGTTTGAAGTGAAACCTTAACAGTAGGCGCAGTAAACTCTCCAGATCCACCAAGGCGCTGTGCATGCCAACCTTGCATAGCACGAGCTGCAGAATCTCTTCTTGCCCTGCCTGATCCAGAACCATGATAGCTACTTGCCTACATCAAATTCCTTATATCAGGGGAGAAAAAAAACATGGAGAAGGGAAATAAGTGAGGCGCATGAACTTTCATTTAGGATCTCTGGAACTCATATGGTAATTTACAGGGGCTATGCACATGGATTTCATATGGCTTTTCATATTAGACACAAAAAGGCTACAGCTTTTATTCAGTCAGATCGCAGATAGTAGAGTTTAACAGGTTTAGCTGGTATTGCACATTCTAGAACTCCTTTCTACATTAAATAAATGCTGAAAATGACTCTTAAGCTCCCATTCCCTCAGTGTCAACAATATTTATACGTATAATACCCCTTCCCACAGTAGATTAACAAGTAGATAGTTTTCTTAAAGTTTCATGCTGCTAGATCGAGTTGATATCTTCATCCGAACTTTCCATATCAACCCAATTTTTCTTAAATTCAATAGTATCCAAAAGCATAAAAGCCACATTTTTAAGTGAAATTTTACCTCTTTTTCGCTGTTGGACGACAGAATCAATGTTGGACCAGGAAGGTTAAGCTCACCATTTTTCCTTAAATACTTTTCATACTCCAAAAGTGCCTGCAATTGAAGAATAGATAATAATCATAATGTACCTATATATGTTAAGATATAAATAAAAGAATCACTGCATTCAAAGTGTCAAAAGAACTGGTTCAAAATAAACTGCCATTCCTAGGCAAGACAAAACACCAAACTAACTATTATAACACACCATACCAAAAAGAAGCACAAGGTGAAAATAGTCTGAAGTGGATAAGTAAACAGAGACAGGATAAAATATATGATACTTATGCATAATAAACTCACCTTCTCATAGAAAACACGGAATGTGTAGGAGACTGTTGTGCATGTCCTGAAAAAAAGATCGTTTAACCAAATGTGGAAAAAGATAAGCATCAAAATCGGCAAAGACTAATGGAGAGTCTAAGGGAAACATCAGCCATACTTGGGAGGATGGAAGGATTCTCCAACTTGTCGCCACAGCTTAGATGTGGTGACCTACATTACCATGACAAAAAGAATTTTGAAGACCATAAGAAAAATTCCAGGAAGATTCAGAAAAACATTGGATATATAATACCAACAACAATAAAATAAATCAGTTTCCCAACAACATGTCAAACATTCTTTAAATATTACCTGCATAATTAATTCCCTTAAAGTTAAAACAAAATCTCATCTCTGGAAAGTCAGATGGTTATATACTCTTATCATCAGTTCACTTACCGATTTAATATTAGTACCATATACAGTTCATATGTAATCCACAGCCCAAGAAAATAGAATGTAGGTGAACATCATACAAGCCAACTTAAATGAACTAGAAAGTTTAACTGACGAACTAAAAATGATATGGTTTGGGATAGTTACCACTTCATAGCCACCTAACTTAGTGACTGCTCGAAATAGCCTACATAGCATAATAAAACATGCAAAAGTCAGGCACTGATGAACGAGCTATATGTGTTCATTTACAAACAAAAGCAATAATTTCAAACAACTCACTTGAGGGTGTTGAGAGGTTGTCCATAAAACTTAGGAGCTTTAAAATCCAGGAAATGCTCTTTGTGAAAGGTCTCCAATTCTCTTAGAAACATCAATTGTTCTTGTGGTGTCCCTGCCTCATCAGTTCCCAGTGCCTGTAGAGAAAAGATGAACTAGTAAGAGAATAATCACCATAAGAATATTTCACCAGAAAGCTCCTTTCTTTCAATAACAAAAAGGTGGCATTAAATCCTGAGAATACACTAATATAGTTTATTACCTCAGAATCACTCAGCAGCCAAGACTTGCGCTTTTTGGCATTCTCATCTTCAGTCTTAGGAGGACTCAACATGTGCATCTTACGAGTCTTCCTTTCAGAGCGGTCAACAACTCCAACATCACCATTCACCCCATGACCATTAACCTGACCACCTCCATTAGCCAAATGAGCATCACTCTCCAGAGGAACCCCGAGAAGAAGGGGCTGGGGGGTTTCACTAGGGTTTTGATAGTTTCCTGTCTCCAAAGGGTCTTCCTCTATATATTGGGTGTCAACAAGGTCAGCTTCCTCACCAAAATACGCATCTTGCTCGTGCATTTCGGTATCCGCCATCTTAAAAAGCTTCGATTTTTTTATTTTTATTTTTGTTCTGGAGTAGTCAGGTCACAGCGAGACAAGCGTCATAAAATCGAATACAAAATCATGAAGATAAAAACACTGTAAATGACTATTGGCGATTCAGGATAAAACCAAAAAAAAGTACAAATATTTCTCCGCCGCATGGAAACCATAGGCTTCACAGACTCGAGACTAATCAAACCAAGCTGATAAAAACCCGAAAAGCTTCCAGAAAATAAGGAGAGCCGCATAAAAATAAAAAAAGTTGCTTGCCTGTTCTGAAGCGACGGCGAAACGGGATGAGAACGCAAAAACCTCCGGCGGCGGCGCGCTAGGGTTTACTGGCGGAGGAATTGAAAGCAATAGGAAGAAGAAGATACAGGGTAGAGAGAAGCAGCAGCAGGGAGAGAGAGAGAGAGAGAGAGAGAGAGAGAGAGAGAAGGGACAGAATTTGAAAGAGGAGAAAAAAGAAAAAAATCTTATGTCAATGGTTAAAAGATGAGAGAGAGAGAGAGAGAGAGAGATGGATGTGATTAAACTCGAAACTGCTGAGCGACACAGAGACTTCGCCAGAACTTTTATTTTTTTATTTACTTTTTACACCAAAAAAAAAGTAAACACTAAAGATTTGTTTCTTTTTGTATTTATTATTGTTTTCAGATTTTGTTAATTATTTTTGGAAAATTTTGATTAAAAAAAAAAAAAGAGATCTTGTTCCTTTATATTGTTGTTGGGACAGCTATATAAACTCTATAAGTAAATAACGACGAAAAAATTTATGTTAGATTCTGGCTGCAATGATTGACACACGTACAGTATATAGAGAATTATGTTAGGACTAATCCATTTTAAAAATTGTTATGCACATTTTTTTCAAAAAGTGGAACTAACTCTTCTTTCATATGCTTTGGACAAAAATGTATTAAATTTAAAACACATATGGGTTGAGTAAGAAGAAGAAGAAGAAGTTGGGTGTTTGGTGGTGACTGAGTTTCAACGATTATTAATAAACCGGTGGTTTAGGTTCAGATGATTGGAATTAGTAATTAGATTGAGTGATGTATGATGTTGGGATATGATTTCATGATTTAGAGTTAAAATGTGAAAACAACATCTTAAGTGAAAGGATGTAAACAATACTTTTTACAAGGTACACATATACTATAGATTTAGACATTGATGATTTGATGTAAGATAAATATATTTTGACATCGTAGTTACGTAAAACAAATTCAAAACACGTAGAAATTGTATTAAATACATGTTATAGTATCCAAAACATTTGATCTTTTGATTGTCAGTTAACAGTATTCGAACATTGTAAACACGTAAAAGCTTCCAAAAACACGTAATATATATCAAGTTTTATCAAAATCTTTCTGAAATTTAAAAATTTATTTGTTTCTTTTCTAAAACTTGTAATTCTTATCAAAAAAAATTTTAATACGTTTGATTATATCATGAGATGAATTTTTTTGTCGACAACTTGATATTACTATATGTTTAATATCTATGATCTAATAGTAATTTTTTAAAATTTTACTTGCCAAGTTTAT
>NC_025687.1:9499924-9549482 GCF_000633955.1 Camelina sativa
ATACTTATGCATAATAAACTCACCTTCTCATAGAAAACACGGAATGTGTAGGAGACTGTTGTGCATGTCCTGAAAAAAAGATCGTTTAACCAAATGTGGAAAAAGATAAGCATTAAAATCGGCAAAGACTAATGGAGAGTCTAAGGGAAACATCAGCCATACTTGGGAGGATGGAAGGATTCTCCAACTTGTCGCCACAGCTTAGATGTGGTGACCTACATTACCATGACAAAAAGAATTTTGAAGACCATAAGAAAAATTCCAGGAAGATTCAGAAAAACATTGGATATATAATACCAACAACAATAAAATAAATCAGTTTCCCAACAACATGTCAAACATTCTTTAAATATTACCTGCATAATTAATTCCCTTAAAGTTAAAACAAAATCTCATCTCTGGAAAGTCAGATGGTTATATACTCTTATCATCAGTTCACTTACCGATTTAATATTAGTACCATATACAGTTCATATGTAATCCACAGCCCAAGAAAATAGAATGTAGGTGAACATCATACAAGCCAACTTAAATGAACTAGAAAGTTTAACTGACGAACTAAAAATGATATGGTTTGGGATAGTTACCACTTCATAGCCACCTAACTTAGTGACTGCTCGAAATAGCCTACATAGCATAATAAAACATGCAAAAGTCAGGCACTGATGAACGAGCTATATGTGTTCATTTACAAACAAAAGCAATAATTTCAAACAACTCACTTGAGGGTGTTGAGAGGTTGTCCATAAAACTTAGGAGCTTTAAAATCCAGGAAATGCTCTTTGTGAAAGGTCTCCAATTCTCTTAGAAACATCAATTGTTCTTGTGGTGTCCCTGCCTCATCAGTTCCCAGTGCCTGTAGAGAAAAGATGAACTAGTAAGAGAATAATCACCATAAGAATATTTCACCAGAAAGCTCCTTTCTTTCAATAACAAAAAGGTGGCATTAAATCCTGAGAATACACTAATATAGTTTATTACCTCAGAATCACTCAGCAGCCAAGACTTGCGCTTTTTGGCATTCTCATCTTCAGTCTTAGGAGGACTCAACATGTGCATCTTACGAGTCTTCCTTTCAGAGCGGTCAACAACTCCAACATCACCATTCACCCCATGACCATTAACCTGACCACCTCCATTAGCCAAATGAGCATCACTCTCCAGAGGAACCCCGAGAAGAAGGGGCTGGGGGGTTTCACTAGGGTTTTGATAGTTTCCTGTCTCCAAAGGGTCTTCCTCTATATATTGGGTGTCAACAAGGTCAGCTTCCTCACCAAAATACGCATCTTGCTCGTGCATTTCGGTATCCGCCATCTTAAAAAGCTTCGATTTTTTTATTTTTATTTTTGTTCTGGAGTAGTCAGGTCACAGCGAGACAAGCGTCATAAAATCGAATACAAAATCATGAAGATAAAAACACTGTAAATGACTATTGGCGATTCAGGATAAAACCAAAAAAAAGTACAAATATTTCTCCGCCGCATGGAAACCATAGGCTTCACAGACTCGAGACTAATCAAACCAAGCTGATAAAAACCCGAAAAGCTTCCAGAAAATAAGGAGAGCCGCATAAAAATAAAAAAAGTTGCTTGCCTGTTCTGAAGCGACGGCGAAACGGGATGAGAACGCAAAAACCTCCGGCGGCGGCGCGCTAGGGTTTACTGGCGGAGGAATTGAAAGCAATAGGAAGAAGAAGATACAGGGTAGAGAGAAGCAGCAGCAGGGAGAGAGAGAGAGAGAGAGAGAGAGAGAGAGAGAGAAGGGACAGAATTTGAAAGAGGAGAAAAAAGAAAAAAATCTTATGTCAATGGTTAAAAGATGAGAGAGAGAGAGAGAGAGAGAGATGGATGTGATTAAACTCGAAACTGCTGAGCGACACAGAGACTTCGCCAGAACTTTTATTTTTTTATTTACTTTTTACACCAAAAAAAAAGTAAACACTAAAGATTTGTTTCTTTTTGTATTTATTATTGTTTTCAGATTTTGTTAATTATTTTTGGAAAATTTTGATTAAAAAAAAAAAAAGAGATCTTGTTCCTTTATATTGTTGTTGGGACAGCTATATAAACTCTATAAGTAAATAACGACGAAAAAATTTATGTTAGATTCTGGCTGCAATGATTGACACACGTACAGTATATAGAGAATTATGTTAGGACTAATCCATTTTAAAAATTGTTATGCACATTTTTTTCAAAAAGTGGAACTAACTCTTCTTTCATATGCTTTGGACAAAAATGTATTAAATTTAAAACACATATGGGTTGAGTAAGAAGAAGAAGAAGAAGTTGGGTGTTTGGTGGTGACTGAGTTTCAACGATTATTAATAAACCGGTGGTTTAGGTTCAGATGATTGGAATTAGTAATTAGATTGAGTGATGTATGATGTTGGGATATGATTTCATGATTTAGAGTTAAAATGTGAAAACAACATCTTAAGTGAAAGGATGTAAACAATACTTTTTACAAGGTACACATATACTATAGATTTAGACATTGATGATTTGATGTAAGATAAATATATTTTGACATCGTAGTTACGTAAAACAAATTCAAAACACGTAGAAATTGTATTAAATACATGTTATAGTATCCAAAACATTTGATCTTTTGATTGTCAGTTAACAGTATTCGAACATTGTAAACACGTAAAAGCTTCCAAAAACACGTAATATATATCAAGTTTTATCAAAATCTTTCTGAAATTTAAAAATTTATTTGTTTCTTTTCTAAAACTTGTAATTCTTATCAAAAAAAATTTTAATACGTTTGATTATATCATGAGATGAATTTTTTTGTCGACAACTTGATATTACTATATGTTTAATATCTATGATCTAATAGTAATTTTTTAAAATTTTACTTGCCAAGTTTATATATTTTATTTTTAAAACAATCAAAAGATTTAATAAGTTAACCCTATTTGGTAATTTTTATATTGTTAATCTTTGACTAGTAATATTATAGTCTTGGTCAATATAACTAATTCATATTTGCATATATACCAAGTATTGACTATTGATAGTCCACAAAAAAAAAGTTTCTTCCATATTTAAGAGATTTTCAGATAAATGCTATATATTAGGAAATAGCTTACTAAATTTTTTTAATTTTTTTTTTTTGCGAAACTGTATTTTTGAAAAATTATACTCCTAAAAAAAATAATAAAAGGCCGACATCTCTCCTTTTGGGCTTTAAGGTCTAAACAGATTACTAAAATCGTCTTGTAAAAGATGGGCTCCATATGGATCCAAATCAGGTCGGCTATTTTCTGTTATTAACATAATAAATATTTAAGGAAAACCGCCATCTCAGTCAGTATTTTAGCAAACAATTTATCATCCACCAGACGTTTAGGGTTCCGACGTTCTCGAATCTTCTCCCTTAGCTTCGTCTTCTTCTCCATCGGAGATTTATCTGTGTAAGCTTTTCAACCTTGTTTTGTTCACTGTTCCATTAAATCTGGTTTTGCATTCCTTCTCCTCACTCTTTTGACTCTGAAATCAGATTTGCGTACGCGTTAATCTCGCGGTGGGTCATTGGGTTTCGTTGATTTTTACATTGAATCTGCGTGGTTTTCAATCCGGATTTGTGGTGTTGGAGCTCAATTGAGGAATGGGGGAAGAGAAATCTAAGTACAGGAGCGAAGATATGGATTTAGAGGAGGAGGAGGATGATTTGAAGATGAATCGGCGAGATCGTGATCGGAGTAAGGAGCGGAAGAAGGATAAGGGTTCGGAGAAGCGCCGGGAGAAGGATAGACGGAAGAGACGGTCTGAGAGAGTTAAGAGTAGTGATTCTGAAGATGATTACGGTAGAGATGATGATGATGATGAAGAGAGGGAGAAGCGTAAAGAGAAGGAGAGGGAGCGGAGACGGAGGGATAAGGAGAGGGCTAAGAGACGGTCTGAGAGAAGGAAGAGTAGTGATTCTGATGAGGACGATGAAGAAGATGATGAGAGGGATAATAAACGCAGATCCAAGGAGAGGGAGAGAGGACATCGAGAACATGAGAGAGATAGAGGCAAAGATCGTAAAAGGGATAGAGATAGAGAGAGGGAGGAGAGAAAGGAGAAGGAAAGAGAAAGGGAGAAGGATAGAGAGAGAAGGGAACGGGAACGAGAAGAGCGGGAGAAGGAGAGAGTGAAAGAAAGAGAGAGGCGGGAACGGGAAGATGTTGAGAGGGATAGGAGAGAGCGTGAGAAAGAAAGGGGTAGTAGGAGGAACCGGGAAAGGGAAAGGTCACGAGAGGTTGGCAATGAAGAGAGTGATGATGATGTCAAGCGTGACTTGAAGCGTAGAAGAAGAGATAGCGGAGAACGGAAGGAGAAAGAGCGTGAAAAGAGTGTTGGTAGATCCAGCAGGCATGCAGATGGCAACGGAGATAGTCCAAGGAGAAAGAGTGTCGAGGAGGATGGTGAAAAGAAAGAGAAGAAAACCCGAGAAGAAGAACTAGAGGATGAGCAGAAGAAGCTGGATGAGGAGGTGGAAAAACGGAGGAGAAGAGTTCAGGAGTGGCAAGAATTGAAGAGAAAAAAGGAGGAAGCTGAAAGTGATAGTAAGGGTGATGCAGATGGTAAAGAGCCCAAGGCCGGTAAGGCTTGGACTCTTGATGGAGAATCTGATGATGAAGGCCATCCGGATGAAAAATCAGATACAGAAATGGATATTGATGGGGACACTAATCCTGAAAATGGTGGAGATGCCAAGATGGTAGACTTGGAGAATGAGACAGCTACTACTGTCCCTGAGAGTGGAGGTGACGGAGCTGCAGACGAAGAGGAGATTGATCCTTTAGATGCTTTTATGAATACTATGGTATTACCAGAGGTTGAGAAGCTTAGCAATAGTGCTCCTCCCCCAGCAGTGAATGATGGTATTGTGGATTCTAAAATGAATGGGGAAAGTGGTGACCAGCCAAAGAGAGGTTTTAATAAGGCCCTGGGTAGGATAATTCAAGGTGAAGATTCTGATTCTGATTATTCAGAACCAAAGGATGATGATGATCCAAGTTTAGATGAAGACGATGAGGAGTTCATGAAGAGAGTAAAGAAGACAAAAGCAGAGAAATTGTCCCTTGTTGACCATTCAAAAATAGAGTATGAACCTTTCCGGAAGAACTTCTATATCGAAGTGAAGGATATATCTAGGATGACACAAGAAGAAGTTAACGCTTACAGAAAGGAATTGGAGCTGAAAGTTCATGGAAAAGATGTTCCAAGACCCATTAAGTCTTGGCACCAGACTGGGCTAACCACCAAAATTTTGGATACTATGAGGAAGCTTAATTATGAAAAGCCAATGCCTATTCAAACACAAGCACTCCCTATCATCATGAGTGGTCGAGACTGCATTGGGGTTGCAAAAACCGGTTCAGGTAAAACCCTTGGTTTTGTTTTGCCAATGCTGAGGCATATCAAAGATCAGCCTCCCGTTGATGCTGGCGAAGGGCCAATTGGGCTTGTAATGGCACCTACAAGGGAGCTTGTTCAGCAGATTCACAGTGATATCAGAAAGTTTTCTAAGCCATTGGGTATAAGATGTGTACCTGTCTATGGAGGATCAGGAGTTGCCCAGCAAATTAGTGAGCTTAAGCGAGGTACTGAGATTGTTGTGTGCACTCCTGGCAGAATGATTGATATCCTTTGTACAAGCAGTGGGAAAATCACTAATCTGCGAAGGGTCACATTTTTAGTAATGGATGAAGCTGATCGTATGTTTGACATGGGTTTTGAGCCCCAAATTACTCGTATTATTCAGAACATTCGACCTGAACGTCAAACTGTGCTCTTTTCTGCCACTTTTCCTCGCCAAGTTGAATCTTTGGCACGTAAAGTTTTGAACAAGCCTGTAGAAATTCAGGTTGGTGGAAGGAGTGTTGTGAATAAAGATATAACTCAGTTAGTTGAAGTCAGACCGGAGAGTGATAGGTTCTTTAGACTTCTGGAACTTCTTGGGGAATGGTATGAGAAAGGAAAAATTCTGATCTTCGTGCAGTCGCAGGAAAAGTGTGATGCCTTGTTTAAGGATATGATTAAACAAGGTTATCCTTGTCTATCTCTTCACGGGGGTAAGGATCAGACTGATCGTGAATCAACTATATCTGATTTTAAGAGCAATGTCTGTAATTTGTTGATTGCCACAAGTGTTGCGGCTAGGGGTCTAGATGTGAAAGAGCTTGAGTTGGTTGTGAACTTTGATGCACCGAACCACTATGAAGACTATGTACATCGCGTTGGCAGGACAGGCAGGGCAGGGCGGAAAGGCTGCGCTGTGACATTTATCTCTGAGGATGATGCGAAATATGCACCAGATTTGGTCAAGGCCCTGGAACTTTCTGAGCAGCCAGTGCCTGCTGATCTGAAAGCAATTGCTGATGGTTTCATGGCGAAAGTGAAACAGGGTATTGAGCAAGCTCATGGAACTGGCTATGGTGGTAGTGGCTTTAAATTCAACGAAGAGGAGGAAGAAGTTAGGAAAGCAGCAAAGAAAGCACAAGCGAAGGAGTATGGCTTTGAGGAAGACAAGTCTGACTCAGAAGATGAGAATGATGTTGTAAGAAAGGCAGGTGGTGGTGAGATTTCACAGCAGCAGGCTACTTTTGCTCAGATAGCCGCCATTGCTGCTGCTGCGAAAGCTGCTATTCCCGTGAATGTTCCTGTGACCGCTAACCAGTTACTGCCAAATGGTGGCGGGCTTCACGCCGTGCCAGGTGTCCTTCCACTTAATACTGTTCCTAGCCATCCTAGTGATGGGGCAGGCCGTGCTGCAGCCATGGTTGCTGCCATGAATTTGCAACATAACCTAGCAAAGATTCAAGCTGATGCAATGCCTGAACACTATGAAGCAGAACTCGAAATCAATGATTTCCCACAGAATGCTCGCTGGAAGGTCACCCACAAAGAAACTTTGGGTCCAATATCAGAGTGGACTGGAGCCGCCATTACCACTAGAGGTCAGTTTTATCCGCAAGGACGAATCCCTGGACCTGGGGAACGCAAACTCTACTTGTTCATTGAAGGGCCTTCTGAAAAATCTGTTAAGACAGCAAAAGTTGAACTCAAGCGTGTTCTTGAAGACATTACAAATCAGNATGCTGAGGCATATCAAAGATCAGCCTCCCGTTGATGCTGGCGAAGGGCCAATTGGGCTTGTAATGGCACCTACAAGGGAGCTTGTTCAGCAGATTCACAGTGATATCAGAAAGTTTTCTAAGCCATTGGGTATAAGATGTGTACCTGTCTATGGAGGATCAGGAGTTGCCCAGCAAATTAGTGAGCTTAAGCGAGGTACTGAGATTGTTGTGTGCACTCCGGGCAGAATGATTGATATCCTTTGTACAAGCAGTGGGAAAATCACTAATCTGCGAAGGGTCACATTCTTAGTAATGGATGAAGCTGATCGTATGTTTGACATGGGTTTTGAGCCCCAAATTACTCGTATTATTCAGAACATTCGACCTGAACGTCAAACTGTGCTCTTTTCTGCCACTTTTCCTCGCCAAGTTGAAGCCTTGGCACGTAAAGTTTTAAACAAGCCTGTAGAAATTCAGGTTGGTGGAAGGAGTGTTGTGAATAAAGATATAACTCAGTTAGTTGAAGTCAGACCGGAGAGTGATAGGTTCTTTAGACTTCTGGAACTTCTTGGGGAATGGTATGAGAAAGGAAAAATTCTGATCTTCGTGCAGTCGCAGGAAAAGTGTGATGCCTTGTTTAAGGATATGATTAAACAAGGTTATCCTTGTCTATCTCTTCACGGGGGTAAGGATCAGACTGATCGTGAATCAACTATATCTGATTTTAAGAGCAATGTCTGTAATTTGTTGATTGCCACAAGTGTTGCGGCTAGGGGTCTAGATGTGAAAGAGCTCGAGTTGGTTGTGAACTTTGATGCACCGAACCACTATGAAGACTATGTACATCGCGTTGGCAGGACAGGCAGGGCAGGGCGGAAAGGCTGCGCTGTGACATTTATCTCTGAGGATGATGCGAAATATGCACCAGATTTGGTCAAGGCCCTGGAACTTTCTGAGCAGCCAGTGCCTGCTGATCTGAAAGCAATTGCTGATGGTTTCATGGCGAAAGTGAAACAGGGTATTGAGCAAGCTCATGGAACTGGCTATGGTGGTAGTGGCTTTAAATTCAACGAAGAGGAGGAAGAAGTTAGGAAAGCAGCAAAGAAAGCACAAGCGAAGGAGTATGGCTTTGAGGAAGACAAGTCTGACTCAGAAGATGAGAATGATGTTGTAAGAAAGGCAGGTGGTGGTGAGATTTCACAGCAGCAGGCTACTTTTGCTCAGATAGCCGCCATTGCTGCTGCTGCGAAAGCTGCTATTCCCGTGAATGTTCCTGTGACCGCTAACCAGTTACTGCCAAATGGTGGCGGGCTTCACGCCGTGCCAGGTGTCCTTCCACTTAATACTGTTCCTAGCCATCCTAGTGATGGGGCAGGCCGTGCTGCAGCCATGGTTGCTGCCATGAATTTGCAACATAACCTAGCAAAGATTCAAGCTGATGCAATGCCTGAACACTATGAAGCAGAACTCGAAATCAATGATTTCCCACAGAATGCTCGCTGGAAGGTCACCCACAAAGAAACTTTGGGTCCAATATCAGAGTGGACTGGAGCCGCCATTACCACTAGAGGTCAGTTTTATCCGCAAGGACGAATCCCTGGACCTGGGGAACGCAAACTCTACTTGTTCATTGAAGGGCCTTCTGAAAAATCTGTTAAGACAGCAAAAGTTGAACTCAAGCGTGTTCTTGAAGACATTACAAATCAGGCCATGTCACTTCCTGGAGGAGCACAACCCGGCAGATACTCGGTGATATAATGTAAGTCGAGAATTCTAATCTAATTTACAATCTTGGGTTGTAAATATAGGTTAAATGCTATGCTCAAGCCTTCCATATGTTCTTTCTTTCTTACATATTTTAATCTCAAGTTCAGACTTATGGATCTTAGTTTCTCTCTTTTAACAGGAAGCCAACCATGAGGTGCGTGATTATAAGGGATTCAAATCACTGAGAGTTTTATTAAACAAGTATTATTGATTGGTGTTGTGAACTACAATCTCTGCACCTTTGCTAAATTTTTTTACACTTGGTGTGACATTCCTTACTTCTTTATGGTCATCAAGTATTATTGCTATTGAATAATGAATGCTTGTTGTTTCTCATCCTGGAACTCTTTCGTCTTTTAATTTTATTCTCTTTTTCTTTGTCATGTTTGTACAATGGCCCCGATGGGTTTGCTAATGCGCATTACCGCGTGGTGGCTGTAAAAGGATCGGTAAAATCTTATTCGTATGATGCAGTTTTTTGTGTTTGGCTTTACCCGTGAATCGAACAGCACTACAGTTGTTTGTTGCATCAATCTGCCCTTTTACAGCTTTTAACATCTTTCCTGCAGGGGAAACATGAAGCTCGTGGAGAGATGACATGTAATGTTTCTGATAGAGAAGGTCAAAGCTTTTGTACCTCTCCAATGGGTAAGACTTGAAGCTTATTCGGTTTTGGTGTCTGGATGCTTTGTCTATAATTCTCAGTGTCTATATCTGCTTAACCACTACTCTTAGAGAGAATTATAGTTCCGGGGATTGTCTCAACTGACTTTAACGCTGAAGGATGCTTTCTGAGTAACGGGTAGAAAGGTGATGTTGCATTCGGTATGTAGTCAAACATCGGATCGTTGTTCAAAATAGTTCTCAAGTTAAAAACTCTCGTATGCGATTTTATGTTTTGTGGATTAATGGTTTTGAAACAGTGAAATAGGTAACACAGATTTTGTCTTATGTGATGATGATCTAAAAGGAAAGGTTGTGGGGTTGGCCGAAGTCATTTTGTGACCGCACCTTTATCGAAAAATGAAACATATAAAGCGTAGATACGGCAATGCACAACTCTAGCAATGTCTTTGTAACAAATCAGCAAAACTAGAATATTGGAAATACAATCAGAAAATATTATTGGACACTTGTGTACTTTATTATTAATATATTTACTTCAATGTTACCACAATTCTCAATGCACTGAAATAAAAACTTGCGAAACATACATGATACTAAAGTTGATAGCTCATCATGTTTAATGCTTGTATGTTTTAAGTGAGGTTTTCTATGATTTTTGTTATATAACACGGCAATAGCATGGGCGTCTTAAAACAAAATCACTTCAAGAAATTAGAACTTGATTTCACTCACAATGTTATAAGTTATTTTGATATCATAAATAACGGAATACTATATTACCTTTTGTGGTAGTTAACTAACTAATAAAACTAGAACCGGTGAGAGGCCATGCAAAGCAAAGTGTGCGAGAGAACCACTACCACTCCCAAGTTTTTCATCTTCTCTTAAACATCTTTTGGATTTTACGTTTTGATACTCTGTTTCTTAGCTTGAGAGAATAACACGATCGATCTTTATTCCCTTTCGATTTCTCCAATTGTTTCAATTCCGTAAGTTAACATCATCATCATCGAAACGATCTTGAATGTTTTTTCGTAATTTGATTTCTGTTAAAAGCATTTTGTTCTGGTATTTAGTATCAGATCACAAAGCGACGATCGATAACAATGAGGCTATTGGATCTGTTCATAACCTCGTCGATACCAGTTGCGAAGATTCTGATGATAACAGGAATCGGATTTTACTTGGCTATGGATCGAGTTAACATTCTCAATCAAGATGCTAGAATCTCAACAACGTCAGTTTTTTAATTATTCATTCGTCACGTAACATCGAAACGATTATGAGAGGTCTCTTCTGAGTTTCTTGTTTTGGTTTTTTACGTAACAGATAGTTTTCTATGTGTTTAGTCCTTCACTTGTTGCAAGCAGTTTGGCTTCTACTATTACGTACGAAAGCATGGTGAAAATGTAAGTTCTTGATTCAGAGAACTGATTTTTCTTTTCTGCTTAGTGCTGACAATGACATGTGAATCTTGAAATCTTTAATTTTTGATGGGGCATGCACTTTCAGGTGGTTTATGCCAATCAATGTGTTGTTAACATTCATCATTGGTTCATTTCTTGGTTGGATTGTTATCAAAATCACTAAACCTCCTTCGCATCTCCGTGGCATCATTGTTGGTTGCTGTGCTGCTGGTAACTTTGATGTCATCCTACTAAACTTGTTTCATTCATGAATTTATCTAATCAATCAGTGATGGCACTGTACAAATCCAACAGGGAATTTGGGAAACATGCCACTCATTATCATCCCAGCTATATGTAATGAAAAGGGAAGTCCTTTTGGAGATTCAGAGAGTTGTGAGAAATATGGACTTGGTTATATTGCACTCTCAATGGCGGTATGTCACCATTTCTTTAGTACTCCTTATGCTTCTCTACTAAAGGTTTATTATACTGGATGTTTTAAATGCCAATAGAAGTCAAAAGATTCTTTTGATGTGTATCAGATTGGAGCCATTTACATATGGACTTATGTATACAATCTTATGCGGATGCTAGCACACCCAGCTGGAGAAACCGCAATAAACCGTAGTACCTTATCTACAATGCCACTGATTTCTCCCAAAGTTGAAGTTGGGGAACAGGTGATCTCAGTCTGACCTTTTCCTTTTATATTCTCGTGAGTGTATTTGTTGCTTCCACTTACTGATTTTTGAGAGCATTTGTATATGTGACAAGGTTGGGACATGGAGCAAGGTCAAGCAAAGAGTGTGTTCTGCAGCAGAGAGAATCAATCTACGAACAATATTTGCTCCTTCAACTATTGCAGCGGTTTGTTTCAATGTTCCCTTGATTCAAAAGAGTACTATCATCTGTATGTATATACTAGTTAAGCATCTAATCCACCTTCTCTTTAGCTTATCGCGCTTGCAGTTGGGTTAAATCCTATACTAAGGAAGCTACTAGTTGGCGACACAGCTCCACTCAGAGTGATTGAGGACTCAGTATCTTTATTGGGGTATTCTTCTACAACATATTAAAATCTCACTCGTCTGTGATAATCAGTGCTTACTTGAGTAGCTTAATTTCTTGAAGGGATGGGGCAATTCCTCTTCTGACTCTGGTTGTAGGAGGAAACCTTCTCAAAGGTAAATAAACAAGAATATATAATAGCGGCAAAAACTTATTTTCAAATGACAAAACCTTAAATCTTTGCACCTCTTTCAATAATCACAGGTCTGAGAGGTTCAGGAATGCAAAAGTCAGTTATCGTAGGTGTGGTGGTTGTGCGTTACGTTTTACTGCCAATATTAGGTGTTTTAATAGTACAAGGAGCTCACCACTTTGGTTTGGTTACATCTGAACCGCTCTNCTACCAGTTTATTCTTCTACTTCAGTATGTCGTTCCAGCGGCAATGAATCTTGGTTTGTTCTTCAGACTCAAGAGTTACTACAAAAACGCATACTGTCTTTCTTATAGACTCACACTTGACCTTTTTTGGCAGGTACAATCACTCAACTATTTGGGTCAGGAGAAAGCGAATGCTCTGTGATTCTATTCTGGTCTTATGCTTTGGCTTCGGTTTCTCTCACTGTCTGGCCAACATTCTTTATGTGGCTTGTAGCCTGAACACACACACACACACATACACAAACGGGCAACATTTGCAAAACTCGCTAATTTGAAATATTAGAGCAATTGATGTATTCTTTCATTGTTAAAAAGGTTTGGTGGGGTTATACGATTGGGAATAGAGACCCAATCAAAAGGGAATATTAAAACTTCAATCATCCTAAGAAAGCAGAAAAATGCTTGAGACAAGCAAGGACAAAGATGGAATAAAAGATCCTATTGAGAGTTCATAAAAAGAGCCTCAGAGAGAAGACTTGTCAGGTAGATCATCGAAGTAAGGATGCTCCATAGCCTTCTTAGCTGAGATTCGTTTTGCTGGCTCGTACTCCAGCATTTTCTGTGCACAAAGATTAACGCATATTACTATCAGCTATGGGCCTGGGTGATTGTCTATACTAGGCAAGGTCTGTGTTAGACATTGGGGACTTACAGATAAGAGATCAAGTCCGGCTTCATCGAGGTTTGGAACAGCTGTGGAGAGACTCAACGGTTTCCATTGTGGGTATTCATGCCAATCCTTGAGTGTGCTCACTCCAGGCCACACTTCTTCGTTTGGTGTTCCCAGCAACCTAAATTTCCACAGAAAAAGCAAGTGAGTATGCGAACGTCATGTCTGTGCGCTAGAGAAAGGTGAAGAAGAACACAAAGACTTGCCTGAAAATACGGAGGAGCTGTTGGAGCTCAGAGTCTCCAGCAAAGATTGCTTGCTTGGTCACGAGTTCAGCTACAAATAAAAGAGAAACCAATGTAACTGTTAGTTCTTGCAGTATTGACATTGAAGTGAAAACCAATGGAACTAAAAGAGAAGAATTAGTACCAAAAATGCAGCCAACAGACCACATATCTACTGCAGTTGAGTAATGGGTTGCTCCAAGAAGGACTTCCGGAGATCTGTACCATAGAGTTAGAATCTGTTGCAAAGTGAATCATGGGAGTAGAAGAAACATCATTAGTTACAACCCCAGACAAACTAAGACACTAGTATGGAAACAGGACTAACGTTATTATATCAACAAAGACTTAAATAAATTATACCTCATGTGTATATTTTTTCATTGGGAGAGTGAAGGCTCTGGCTAATCCAAGATCAGCTATTTTAAGGGTCATTGTGTTTCGGTCCATCAATAGATTGTGAGGCTTAAGATCCCTGTAACGAAACCAAGAGAAAGTAAGATCAGTGATCCATCTCCAAATAGGTTTTACTCAAAGGCGTTGATTGTTCTCTCAAAAAGAACAAAGACAATATTGTACCTGTGCAACACTCCATGACCATGGCAAAAAGCCATGCCTTTGCATAACTGGTACATCAAGCTCTGCAATTCAAGAGACATGTTTCTTTTAGCTTAATAGGGGATGATTGCTTATCGCACAGAAGAAGAGAGAAGCTTAATCAAAAACCTTGACAGTGTTCTGAGGAATGTTCTGTCCAGCTTGACGAAAGCTTCTGATGAATTTCTTGAGATCAGTGTCAACATACTCGAAAACAAGGTAGAGTACAGTTTTCCCTTCTTTGTTTATTCCTTGCTTAACATCCATCAACCTGGTCGAAGACGAAGAAGAAGAAGAAGAAGATAATCACAAAAGGTTCCACTTTTGACATTTTTCTAGTCACAATTGAACAACCCATTTCATATCGATCGCAGCACTAGCAAAAAAATTAGCAAAACCCTAGAAATCCTAGAAATTGAAACAGAGTCCTGAAATTGAATAGGGAGTAAACCCTAGAAAATCCAAAATTGAGTCCTAAAATAAATAACAAACCCCAATGAATGAGAGAGAAATGTACCTGACGATGTGGGGATCACGAGCGAGCATGCGCAAGATAGAGATCTCGCGAAGAGTAGTGGGAGGAACGCCTTCTTCATCCTCATGGAGACGGGTCTTCTTCAAAGCAACGATCATCCCTGTTGCTTTCTCTCTCGCTCTGTACACTTTCCCGTAAGTACCTTCGCCTACTTTCTCTAGCTTCTCGAATGCTTCCATCGCTGAAACTGCAGGTTTCACTCCTCCTCCTCCATTGTTGTTGTTCTCCATCTCTCTCTCTCTCTCTCTCTCTCTTAATCAAATCGATATCAAGAACTCTCAGATTTTGTTTTGGGGAAGAAGAAGAAGAGAAATGGTTTTAAATAAGGAAGGAGATATTTTATTATTATTATTTCCCTAAATTTTACAACGGTTGATTATAGTTCAAAATTCAAAAACCGGAGCGTCACACCCACACACACTAATGCTTTAAGACAAAAAAAAGTTTTTTTTTTTTTTTAATGTGACATGGAAATATCGATATAATAGTCTTGCTATTTTTTTTTTTTTAATAAGTATAAAATGCTTAAGGGGTTTTCTTAAAATATATTTATTTTTTATTTTTTTGATTATTTTTTTCATTTTTCTTAAAATATTATTTTTTTGTTTTTATTATTTAGACCACCACCCTGGCCCCCTCTACGTTTATTAATATATATCATTCAAGAATTCTTCCTTCAATACTGTAACACTTCATAACATAAAAAAAAAAAAAAAAAAAAAAAGGAAAATGCACCGTATATATGTGATATGCGATACTTACAATCTATGCAGTCTTGTTTTCTTTTAAAAATGTTTTTTTAATTAAAAATTAACAAACTACTAACATGACAATACAATCGTTATGATATGCCACCCAGATGAGCCATTTCATCTATTACAAAAATACACCAAAATATATTTTATTTATGTTTTCCTTATAATTTACATTTGTTTTGCTCATTTTTGTCAGTTATTTTTCTATATTTTTTATTTTAAAAAACAGTAAGATGTTACGTAAACACAAAATTATGTTGTTGAAGTTAGTTGGCTAGCTTTTCTGAGTCATATGTAATATTCTTCTTAGTCTTATACCTTAAAATTAAAATTAAACAAGAATTTCATTGATTACACCTTTCATGAATTCGTTAGTAAATCCCAGCCCCTGTACATAACTAATATTCTGAATTCAGTTCTTAAATTTAATGATTTTTTTAATCATTTTGTGTTCAAGCATGCATGCCAAATTATCATTTTTAAAAAAAAAACTTAGTAATAGTAAAGTTACTATTACATAGGCTTGATTGATATTGTGGAAAAGCGCCTCTATAATCCAAAACCTCTTCATCTCTTTCCAACTCAACAACTTCAAAAATAACAACAAAAGTTATTACATCTCAAAAGAAAGAAAACAAAAAGAAGAGAACAATAAACACGACGTGTGGGATTAGAAAATGTTTATTATGCAAAGCTCATGAGAGAATTGATTATAAGAGTTTTTGACTCTTACGTTTTAATCAAACTATTGACCACCAGTTGAAGAAATAGTAGTAAGAACATCAGTCACCGAAGCCATCACACTCAGTGCTGCCTTCAATACGTCTTGAGAACATCCTGGTTTCACTATCTTCCTCACCTGACCGACCCCCAAAATGTTAAGATTATGAATATGGCCAAGAAGATTAGAAGATAACAAAAGAAAACACACGAGAGAAAAATATTTTTACCTGGTCTAGATATTCCTGCAGCTTCTTGATACGGCCCATGTAATCTTGATCTTCAACACAGAGACTTACTGCTTTAGCGTCCGCACCAGGACCATCGTACTGAAGCGGTCCTGGGTTTCTGTACAGATCTTCCATCAAGAACTTTTGTGCATTCTGTCTCAAGAGACTGCAAAACAAGAAAAAAACCATTAATACTATAACAATTCAGAAACTTAAAAGGCAAATTTGTAAATCAGTGTGTTCATGTTCTTTGTTTTAGCTGGCTTACTCGTATGCTTTGCCTTTCAAATCCACCATAGCTGGATGAATTGCAGGTCTACCGATTGAAGTTAAAGTAGAACTAGCATTTTGGGACCAATGCTTCACCGTCATCATCGCCTAAAGGTTATACCAGAGATAAAGAATGAAGGAATTAGTATATAGAAAAACTTTTTAAATTACCATATTATAGATAGAAAAGAAGACAAAACTCAACTGTAATAGGTGCAGCACCACATTTCCACTTGTTTACAGGACTTTTCAGGTTGGTTACAGTTGCCATGTAACCATTCAGACCAGCTGCAAGGACGTGGTAACATATATGTCCAAGAACCTGCATAATTTTTCCCATTCAATAGTGTGAATATTCATCCAAAATTATTAAGCAGCATTGGTATTGTAGTGCAGCGTGTTAGTGACTTACGTAGGCATAATCACAATCGAATTTCGATGGAAGAGATCCACGAGCTTGGTAACCAAAAAAGTGACATATGGCATTGAACTTCTTCCCCTTGTATGTGCCTTCTTTCTGTCAAGTTCACAGATTCAGTTACATAGGCAATAATGTTTCTTGATGCCAATAATGACTCCAACATTTAGATAACATGGAGCATACCAAGCGCTTGTTCATTTCAGTCTCCACGAGATACGCAAGAAGTTTCTCCGTCTCAATCTGGAGTAGAAAGTAAAAAGGGCATTTAGGATTCCAACGTTTTTTTTTTTTTTTTTTATCATATTAGCTCGGACATTTTTATCCTCCTTATTCTTACCTGGGATAGCTGAGCAGAATCATCAGACTCAGGATGGAGAAGTAGCTGCAGCAACAAAGATTGACCATATTGTAAGCATTCATACTCGTTTGCTTTGGAGAAAAACAAAGAGAAGTCTCGTGTCAAAGAATTTAAACCTGTTTCTTGATGAATGGAGGAAGAAATTCAAACAAAGCAGATGACCAAGGTGAAAGCTGAGTAGATATCTTATCAGCAGCTACACCCTGCCTAAGGAGCCCGTGAATTTCCTACATTACAAAATGTCAAACTTAGACATGGTATATAGTATACTAAAAAATACATCTCGGTGTCAGAGAAATAAGTAAAATAGCTTTAACTGGTAAATACAGATGTCTACAACAGTACAACTATCAAATTATTACCTTTAACAAAGCGTAGACTTCAGGAATACTCTCTATGATCCCTTCGGGAATGAGGATGACTCCATGGTTCTTGTCTGGTGCAAACAAATTTATATGGCACTAGAGTTAGTGGAACATTTGGATACATGATTGCACAATCATATTTAGATATTTTGACTTTTTGTATTCAGACCTTCTACTGCTCTTGCTTGAACAGCATCACAGATCTGTTTCGCAATGTCAAAAATTGTGAGCTTCGATGCTGCAACCTCCTCACCCAATATCACCTGAGACCATTGCGTGTTTAGAAACCATGGTTAGACATAAGCATACCACAAAATATAATTGCCTATGTTTATAAACAGAAGAGAAAAAAATACTAACCATGTTTGGATGAGACTGAAGTGTACATTCAAGGGCAACATGAGAGTGCTTCCGACCCATGAGACGGATGAAATAATAATACTGCCAAAATATAAATTAATCTTGATATCAGAATCATAATGAATACAACTTGGGATTGTTCACTTTGTAATAGATCACATCCTTCATCGAATTTATCTTCTTATCAGAATAAAAAGATAACAAACTGCAGTTAGCCAAAATAAATCCCATCTCTTACAATATGAAAGTTCAACAAGAAATAGCATTTACCTTCTCTGCAGAGAGAGCATCAGTGCAGGCATTGCTAATGAGCTGTGAATTCACCTGTATGACGCAAAATATCATTAGCCAACAATAACATATAGTTTCTGTAAAGACTTTCCAGGACAACGGCAACGTGTTGGCTGCAATAGCTACAAAAGTAACCGGAAAGTTAAAGTTTACATTTACCTTGCATATGGTGTCAAAACCTACGTTTGTCTCCACAAACTGATTCTTGAGATCTCCATTTGTAGTAACTGGAACACCAACAACCTGGAATTTTATAGGCAAATTATAGTACCAAATAGGTATTTCCATTGGTACATGCAGTCCAGAGCGTTTATAAAGGAATTTAATATAAAAGTATCGAAAAAAAAAAATTGGGACCTTAGTTGAGCATTTCGCTTCAACGAAAAATTCAGCAAGATGAGCTGCATCTGTGTTTGATGTTACCCCTTCAAAAAGCATATAAATTTTTGGTTTAGTAAACATCTACAACAAAACTTTCAATGAATGTAGATAAAAAGGCTAGGTACCTCCAATGATAACAAGGCCATCTAACTTCAAATCTGTGCAAGCTTTGAGTGTAGCGTTAACCTGCTCAGTTGTTTTGATCTGATCCTTGGTTCTCCCGAGCAAGTCATAACCACCTTACAACATACATGTCAACACCAGAATATCAGAGTTTGAAATAATGAAAAGGATTCAGCATATCACAGCAATATCTTCATCAAACAACCTACCTTGGTTTTTGTAAGTCTGGAGTATATCATCTGTGATCTCCAGAGTCTTTTGTGCAAATAGACCTTCGGAACCACCTAATATCAGGTAACAAACAAAATCTTACTTAGATCTCTTGTCACTTGGTAACACAAAAATTAGAAAACTCTAATAGCAAATGATGCAATATCTCAGAAGATAACAAAACATTACCCAAAAAACCAAGCAAAGTGCTATTTGAGTTGTGCACTTTGAGAGCCTCGAAAAGACCCCAGATCACATTGTGTCCACCTGGAGCTTGCCTTCCACAAAACACAATTCCAACTCTAGAGTAGAAAAAGGAGCTAGCTTAGGAGGATGAATACAACTTCCTCCTGATAAAGGTGAATTCAAACATAAACACAGAGAGGAAACAGAGTCACAGACCTAACAGATGGAAGCTCGGTAATGATGTGAGCATCAGTGACTTGAGCAGTTTCCCTGAGGAAGTGAGCCAAAGGCTGGCCTAAGGTATGCGGGAAAGCACGAGCCATGGTGTGGGAATCAGCAGCCTCTGCAACAGTGGTTCCATCACCAAGCTCGACGCGGACAGTAGTCCCCTGAGAAACGGAAACACAAAGCACAATAAGAAAATGAGCAGAAGTTCAAATTGAGTAAATCGAAACAAAGGAAACATGGGGATCCGAATTAAAACAGATCGGAGAGCATTACAATATAGAAATCAGATCTGGTTAAGCTAAGCAGCAGCAATATTGTAAGTTGCTCGAATTTAAAGATATACAACAAACAACAAGGTGGATAGTTCCAAGTACTACCAGCCAAGTAGTGAAAGAAGTAAAACGTAAGTCTTCAAATAGATCCAATGATTGGAACCAAGATATATACAATGGGAAGGAACTAAGGAAGGAGTAGATCTATGGAGGGAGAAGCAGAAGAAGAAAGAGAAGGGACCTGGAGACAAGGAGGTATCTCGGGTTTGTACTGAGATCGGAGTTGCTGAAGAGGGGAGAGTTCTCTGGGGATTCCAAAATCTGAATCCATGGCGTTAGGTTTTATGTGGAACAAGTGTGTTTTGGTTTGGTTTGGTGAGAGAGACTTTGAGAGTGAGAGACTTTGTTTTCTTCCTTTTAACTTCCGTTTCTTTCTTTCTTTCTTTCTTTGGGTCTCCCTCTCGTCTCCTTTTTCAGATTTTATTTTAGACACTGAATCTATCCTTCTCTCTCTTATTTGTCCCTGCTTCATCTCCACTATTTACGAGAAGACCATTGGATCTCCGATAAAAGTTACCACCCGACTGTTTTCCCACTCTGTTGTTTGGACATATATTTTTTTTGGTTGTGATCGGTAAACTACCAAAAGGGACATCAAGTTTCCCATTATGTATATTACAACCTTTTACTCAATTTTGATTTTAATCTGACTCGCAAGTCTCAAAAACTCATATGTTTGCAAATGAACACTGCTGCATCTAAAAATTCTCTTTAGCAATCTCAGCTTTCATAGTGTCATAAACTCACATTAGTTTTGACAAAACCAGTAACAAGTCACACCATACATAGGTCTAAAAACTCGATGCATGGCATAATAATGAGTAAAAAAATTCAGCACTGGCTAATCGTAGTAGTACTTACTAAAAGGTCAAACAAACAGAGAGATAGCAAAAGGCCAGAACAACGATTATTACACCTTCATATATAATATCTATTCTTCAGAAACTTGAGATTGCAGAGACCCCCAAAACGGTGTGGTACCGTAGGCTATTTGGAAGACAAGTTTACCCACTCTCCAGAATCAGAGCATATATGCCTGCAAATATAACAGAAAATATGTGTCATTTTCTGGATCTTCAAATACAGAATCTTTTAATCAATTATTTTTTAAGGAACAGCATATGAGATTTATAAGACACATCATAGCAGTGATGCACACATCAAATCACTATCCAATTAGACAGATTTCTAGCAATTTGCTGGTCAACACTCAACATGTTCACTACTTGACTAATTATTCAAATATAATCACATTGTTCACGATTGAATATATAATCACATTCTTCACCATCCAAATAATAATCACATTGTTCACTATTTCACAATAGTAGGTAGGTCATCATCATATATTATGCACAATATGCAATCCTACTTGCACAAACATTCCTGTATTCCAATACTTAAATAAGTAAATCAATGGTAAAGAACAAACCTAATGCATAGCTCAGGCAAAAAGAAAACAGAAGAAGCATATATAAACACGGAGCAGATGGATGAACAAATTACTCGCACCTAATAAAGTTCACACAAAAGATGAAGCGAGTCGGTCAATGCACAAAGCAGAACCAGCTACAGAACCTAAATCCGAAAATTATGACCAGAAAACTGTGGAACTAACCTGAATAACAAATCATTCTTCCATGTGATCTCCAGCGCCAGCTCCTTTGACATCAACAGAGAAAGAGTACTCTTGGTCACAGCCCAAGTAAGAGTCGCACATGAAGTATAGTGTGTATGACTTCTCTCCTGGTTCTGTCGGTACCGTGAAATCCAGCTTCACCTTCGCTTTCCGTTGCAATGAGACACGCTTGATTGCCAGCAACTGATTCGTCTTGGTGTCTCCCACGACCAGCCACCATCCTTCTTCTTTGGTCTTGGGATACCTGAGTGAATCCACAGCTCCCACTTCTGTCCTCCCCTCCATGTCTCTCTCAACCATCACTTGCAATGTAACCTCTTTCCCTGGGGTCACCTCTTCACTGTCAACAACCTCGTAAGTAAGGTCGATGTTTGGGAAGCGGTTGCAGAATCTGGCAATGTCTAGAAGCTGCACGTCTGACATATTGAGAAGCTCTTGGCGTTCTTCGTCCTCCATCTCCACAAGATCAAATACGGTTTCAATGTTTCTCCCCGGGTTCTCCTGGCACCTCTTGGCCAAGTCCTTTGTAAAGTAGGGGAGCTGCAGAAGCATGGAGTCCCGCTCCCACATGCCTTGAGTCACCATCTGGCTTACTTCCATAGCTAACAGAGCAAGATTCAGCCAGCCATTGCTTGATATCACATCAACCATAGCTTGAAGAAGTCTAGTTGCAGATAAAAGGACATCACGCTGATCCATTGCCAAGTTCCCGCCAATGTTTTGCCTTGAGAAATGCGCCTGGAGAAGCGCGTTTGCCTTCACATGAGGGTCTGTGCATTTTGGGTTTTCAAAAGAGAACCTCTGGTGATTGATTAGTCTCCGAACAGTCTCCTCTTCGCCAGGCCGTATAGGGATCATGTCATACTCCGAAGCTGAGGTCAAGATCTCAAGAAGGCCCTTCATCTTGGTTTTAGAAGACAACAGAGAACTGAAGCGCTCAATGGTGGTATAACTGATGTAATAATAGGATGCAATCATACCAAGGTTAAGAGGAGAGAGTTCCATCTCATCCTCTATCTCAATGCATTTACTGGCTTCAAGATTAGACAAGGTGTTCTCAACCAGCTCTGATAGGTGATCAGACAAATGCCTGTGGCTAACACCTTGGAGATTGTAGTAGTTCGGGTTCTGGGGAAGCCTCCTGTACATGAAAGTCCATGTAAGATAATCCACGGCATCTTGCTTGTTTTCTATAACCCCAGCAACCACTTCTGCGTTGAAATTATCATGCAAGAAATGCTGGAGATTACTTTCCACAGGGAAGGCTTCATACAAAAATTTCTTGTAATACTCCTTCTGCGGTGCGTGACAAAAGATCACACACTTCCCGGCATTGTCAAGAAGAGGTCGGCTAGCACGCCCCATCATCTGAAGCAGATCATGGACGGGATAATCAGAATGTGAATTTTCCCTCCCATCGTAATACTGTGTCCCCATTACGACCACCAAATGCGCAGATAATGGAGTGCCCCAACACAATGAACTGCTCATCACACAAGCCTGTATCCGTCCAGCTTCAAAGAGCTGTGTCACAATCTCCTGATCCAGACTGCTTAAACCCTCATGCAAGTACCCAATACCATGGCGCAGTGTCTCCTTCAGTGTTTCCTCGCGGATTTGGCTAACAAAAGGGTCCAGTTCTTCCAGATTCCCTAACAGAAAGTCAGGACTCTGCGGGTTATCCATGTGAGAATAAGCCATCAGATCCACAGCAGTCAAGCGGACATGTTTACGGGTTGGGACGAAAACAATAGCCGGCTTCTTGTTCTTGGCGTGCTGGACTATGGCAGTGTAGGTTGGCTTGGTCATCGCCTGCATCCTGGCTTCAAAACTAGATATATCCACTCCCTGAATGTGAATCTCCAGAGGGACAGGACGGACTCCGGGAGGGAAGTTGAAAAGGCCGTGGGAACTGGCCCCAATCCACTCCCCAAGATCCTTCGCATTTGCAAGGGAAGTGGATAACGCAACAATCCTGATCTTGTTATTGACCTGACTTGAAATATATCTCATTCTGGAGACGATTACCTCCAACACTGGACCACCTAGACCTCCAATTAGATGGAGTTCATCGACGATGAAAAGGCTAACCTGTTGAACGAATTTTCTCTGTTTCCACCTGCGGGAAAGAGCATCCCATTTCTCAGGAGTACTTACGATTATCTGACCTTTCTCAAGCAGCTTAAGATCCAATGCAGTCTCCCCAGTTAGCTCAACAACCCGTAAACCAAGACCCTTCCCAAACTTCTTCTCCCAGATACGAAACTGCTCCTTGGCAATAGCCTCAAGCGGCGCAATATAAACAACACGCATTGTAGCAGGCCCTTCTTGATGATTCCTTAAAATAGCAAACTCCGCACAAATAGTTTTACCACTTCCCGTTGGAGCAGCAACCAACACATTGTCGTTTGTGTTATACAAAACAGTAAAGACCTGGGTCTGCACTGGATTAAAATGCTTGAAATCCTGATAGAGTCTCTCATAATTTGGATTCCTTAGCGCCGTCACTGGGAGGGGCTGCAAGTCCAGTAGTTCCGTCGGAGGTGGATACTTTTCTGGAAGAATAAGATGCCTGAAAGATACAGGCAACACAGTCTGCGAGCCAAGCCACTTGTCTGAAACCACTCGGACAAAATACTGAGGTGGTAGTGGTTCAAAGATTGGCACAGTGAAGCTCAAAGTGTGATCCTCATCAACATACTGCTTCTTCAAAATAAAATACTCGTGATGAAGGATCTTTTCACCATCATTGTCTTCCACAATTATCCAGAACGGCTCAACATATTTATGAATTTTCTCGTCCCACAAGAAATCAGGTGTAACTGTGAGCTCCACCTTCAGAACAGTGCGAGTTATAGGCTGAACATGTGCAGAAAGAGTCAGTTTTGGGAACTGGTGGATGAACCTGTGAAGCGGCCTGCCCATCTTAGGACTACGAATAAGCTCTCCTAGCTCCTGTGCGGATAGATCATAGTATCTCTCCCACACCAAATCCTTCTTCTCCAACTTCATCAAAATATCATTAGGAATTCCATGAAACTGACGAAGGGGTGTCTGGACACTCCACATCCTCTTCCCAACCATTTTAGACAAGTTCAGAGCCTTCTCTGCCAGTTGAGCCCATCCCCTCTTCAATACAATTTCGTAGAGAGCTCGCACAAGACGTCCAGCACTCTAAACATGACAGAAAGAAACGACATATAAGGACCAAACACTAGATACAGCAAATTTATCAATGTAACTAGAAGAGACGAGAGTAGAAAGTATAGAACAAACCTGAGTAATGTAGACCATGTCAGATGTCAAAGAAAGACCCTCAAGCTTTAGCTGTGAAATATATGCCTGCAGCAATACATTTATCTTTGCACTGGGCTCCTCCAAAGTTTCCTTGATCGGAATAGGGACACGATCCAAAAGTTTCGCCAGTTCCATCTTCTCATCTTGCCGAACAGTAACATACTTGAACTCCTCACTCAGTGAGAACAGACGATAGAGATCTATATCACCCATTGTTGGCTTCAAATGCTCATTGTACGTAGCTATTGTCCCATGGGTTATGTAATAGTAGCTAGCAATGCGTCCCAAATCTGTAACTTGGAAGTACCCACTTTTCCTGTCATACTTAACCAAGTTGTTTTTGTCCAAGATAGTAGCAGCCGAATGTATCTGCAAAAACAACAATTCCATCAAGCATTAGACACAGCTGGCCGTTAAGAATAATTAATAAATTTAACTGTAGAACAACTTGAAGAGGACAAGGCAGTCACAAGGATCCAACAGTTCATCATGGAATGCATGTAATAGAAAGTTAGAAAGCTACTGATGCTATGAACAATATTTCTGGAAAATGATATCAAATAATAAACGTAATTTTCAGAGTACTAGAAAATGAGATCACCATTAGGAATTTATTTGATAAAATAAAATGCAACTTACAGAGCAATAACGTTAAATAATCAGATACATCATCATTCAAAATACTCAAACAGAAATTTTTGGATCATGGATTGCATATAGTGGACAGTGGCAAAGTTACTAATGCGAGGCANTTTTTCGGGTGTTGTAACAATTATCTGAGTCTCTTCAATTTCTTTCCCGGTTAGGGACTGATCCCCACTGAGTTCTCTCACAGTAACNTTATGAAAAACAAACGCACAGAGCATTAGAAACTCGTCACTAAGAATACTACACAAATAAAAGTAACTTTCAGAGTAGTGACAAAAAACATGCACAGTTAATCATGGATTGTATATAGTGGCCATGTGAAAGTTCCAGATAGTAGGCATATATCTATAGGCATGCAACAATAAACAAATGATATGATGACGATAGATTTCGAAAACTCAAATTTATGCAGATGAAAAAAGTACGGACCAGGTCAGCTCTTCTTTCCTCCAACACTACGTCTTTTGCAAGGGCATCAGGCGCTAAGCCATACAGCGTTGGATTACGAACCATACGGATATATAAATACGTATAACCAAGCCAATGGCAAGCCTCTCTAGCATTTTGAACGGTTCCAAGCACAATTTCAGCATTAAGCTGATCAGCAAGTTTAGAAATAAACTGGCTCTCAATAGGTAGTTGCTCATTCATCAAAGAAAGATAATATTGCAGCTCGCTGTAGCCGGTGATAATTATACCCTCCCCATGTTGATCATACTGAGGTCTTCCAGCACGGCCAAGCATCTGCATAACATCTAGAGGACTCAGCTCCATCCACGCCCCTTTCTCAGGATTATACACTTGGGTTCCTTTTATAATAACTGTATGTGCAGGCAAATTCACACCCCATGCGAGAGTTGCTGTGGAAACCAGGACTTGCACATGCCCCTGAGCAAAAAGATCTTCAACAATCTCACGATCACTCCTTGTTAACCCAGCGTGATGAATTGCAAAACCGTATGGCAGAATATCTTTCAGCTCATTATTCTTAACAATCTCAACCTGACTCTGAAGAACTTCACGACTTACACTATCTTCTTTCAAGAATCTGCTGACGGTATCGTTCGCCACTGCCGTGTCCCGTATTGCTCTTGCAGTTTTTGCTGTTTCCTTCCTCGAATGAACAAAAATAAGGACCTGGTGCTTTCCAGCACCAGCCACTACTTTCTGATAACATAGATCATTCATCAGTTGGAACCGCTGCAACGGTTTCTTCACACTGATTCCAATATACTGCTGATGGAGAGGCACGGGTCTGTAGCTGCGGTCAAATTTAAACAAACCTTTCTTCAGATCAACCCGCAAAAATAAGGCCACGTCTTCATAATTTGGCAGTGTAGCAGATAAACCCACCAGACGAATATTCTCTTTCGTGGTTTCAATTTGCCTAAGAGTCCTAGCAACAATGCTTTCAAGCACAGGACCTCGATTATCATGAAGGAGATGAATTTCATCGATTATAAGAAGTCTCACAAGCTGAGTATAAGTTCGATCTCCAGACTTCCTAGTGATGATATCCCACTTCTCTGGTGTTGTAACAATTATCTGAGTCTCTTCAATTTCTTTCCCGGTTAGGGACTGATCCCCACTGAGTTCTCTCACAGTAACTCCATAATCCTTCAGACGATTAGACAAATTACCTACAACTTCAGCAACAAGGGCTTTCATGGGTGCAACATAGACAATTTTGTAATCTCCATGGTTATAAGTTCCATCTTCATTCCTATTCATTTCAAGTTGCTGAAGTATCGTAAGCATAGCAACATTGGTCTTCCCCGCACCAGTCGGAGCACAAAGAAGAATGTTCTCTGCCGTAAAAAGTGCAGTCTCATACACTTTGCTTTGAACCCTGTTCAACTGTTTCATTCCCTTGAAAGCAGGTTGGGCCCAGCCAGGCATTTCGGTAATCTTCACAAGCTTCTCATTGATATCCACCTTTTTAGAAACCCATGGCACATGGACTTCATCATATCCTTTGCCATGACTTCTGTAAGAGCCAGGAGGAAGGTCACACTTCTTATTCGCCATCAGGAGACCACCTTGGTCAAAAGCCAAACTCTCCAAGTCCAGCATCTGACGCTGACCCTTCACCCAGCCACTCTCTAAATCTCTATCAGCAACATCTCTCCTGCCTCTGCCTCCATCTCCACCAGTTTCATCCCTCAAACGTCGAGCTTCTTCGTTAATACTTTTTTGCAGATTCTCCTCCCTCTCTTTCGCTGTTGCTCTTGTTGCATGCAGCTGCTCCACAATTGCTGTCAACTCTGGGCCCAACCCCCTCATCTCCTCCTCAATTCGATTCCTCTCTTCCTGGTCTTCTGCCCTAGCCAACCGAGTGCACCACACAACTTTAAGACGGTTCCGCAGCAGAAATTTAACAAGGCTAAACTTGTCAAACTGAAGGTGCACAAGCAGCTTGTTCTCAACATCCCTATCATCTCCTTCAGCGAGTATCTTAAGAAGCTCTTCTGCGAGTACTTGGCATTGTTGTGGATCAATCTGCTGTTCATATGCTTGAGATATCTTTCTCTGGAGCCAATATGCATCTATGTCTTGAACATTAAGATTTGTGCCCTCATTTGCATCTCCTGCATCATCGTCATTTAATCCTGCACCAACCTGCATACCTCCAGTTCTGGTAGGCTCTTCATCCTCCTCATCATCTTCCTCTTGAACCATATCAGGATCACTATCCTCATCATCTTCTTCATTCTCCTCAAATTCAACAGCGACGCCCAAATCATCATCAAGCCCCTCATCGTCATTCGCTTTACCACCACCAGAATCACCACCCTCTTGAAAATCAGTGATCAACTTTCCAATGCTAACAAGCTGATCAAACTCATTGTCTTTAATTTTGTTGAGCAACTTCTCGATCTCCATCTTTTTCTCAGGGTTTTTGAATGTTTCGTTCTTGAGGACGGCCAAAATCTCATCCGCAGCACCACTAACAATATTAAGAGGTTGCCCACCCAACTGCTGCTGAATAAGACTAAGCATGGCCTCATACGCAGCCCTCGTCTCCTTAGTCTTGGGCTGATAAACCGCATCATCAGTATCAGTAAGCACGCTCTCTTCCCTAAGACGACGCCTCTTACTCTGCCGAACATTAGCAGTATCATCTACAACATCGCGTTCCTTCTTCTTAGACTTCTTAAGCTTATCCTCCAGCTCCTGAGGCCTTCCCCTAGCAACACGGTCACCAAAAGTCCTCGGATCAATTCTCCCATACAGAGTTTCCGGTTCTCCTGTAGGCTCATGTGTATCCCGAGGACGATTATCAGTGGTTAACACCAGACTAGAGTTGGCTCTGTACTCGTACTGCTTGAACCTGGCATGTGCTTCCGCACCGCCTCCCAAGTTCGCCATCACCAAATCCGTTAAACCTAAAAAAAAAAAAAATCAAATCAAACAGAGAAACACACAACAATGTCAACCTCGAATCTAAGAAATTACCCGAAATAAAACCAAAAGTGAAACGAAGAAACTCCCCAAGAACGCAGATGATAAACCCTAATAAACCCACCCCAAATCGAGTAAACAAAGAGAGAGAGAGAAAAACACTTACGGAAACAGCTACGGAGTCTCTTCTTAGCTCGACTCGCTCCAACGAAAAAGAATCTACTAGCGGAAACCCTAGTGGGAGATGATTCAGCTTTCCCCCTTCTCGCGTCTTCTCTATCTCCTAACAAATCGCTCTAATATGAGAGACACTCGACTGCGCGAAGACTTGCTATAAGCGAGCAACCGCCTTAAGGTGACAACCCCTTAACGACGCCGTTTAAAACTATGGATCCTATAACGAAACCGACCTATTTAGCTTTATTATTGGGCTGGGCCTGTACAGACTCCATAAGCCCAACGCAATAAGACGGTGGTCAGAAGTAAATGAATGCAAGCGTTTTTGTTTATCACACACTCTCCAGACCTTCCACAGAAACCTCGTTATAATAATTAAAATTGTCAAAAATATAAATACGGAATACCTCACATTAATCATCGCTGACAAATATAATGTGTGTGTAATAATGAAAAAAAAAAAGTAGGAATGGGAAGACTTTAAAATGTGACAGTGACATGGTGGACTGATTACTTTGAATACAATCTTAGATTAGTAAAAGGAGAGGCACATGCATGTGAGACGAAGAGCTCATGTGTTATCATGTGAAATACTGGGCAGGCGAAGAAAATATATCCAAAACTTATATATTATTTATTTATATCTGTTTTGTCAAAAACTCTATAAGAGATCTGTTGATCTCAGAGATAATATAGTTTTTATAACATGTAAGAGCTATATTGAATCAAAAAAAATATCAACCGCCATAATTGATATGCGAATTTACATCGTTGGACCAAACATCAATTATACACAACAATGACAATAGGAAAAAAAAACTCACTCTATCATTAAAACTCGTGTGTCGAAGTTTTAGACTAGATTTTTTCTCTTTCGTTTACTCTATTACGTACTCTTCTTATATATAATGAAATACAGAGAATGGTGACAAACAAACAAAAGAGTAATCGAATACTCGTGTGAAATATTGAGACGTGGAAAATCAAAATGTCCTGAAAAGGCCATGTGTGGGAATCCACGTAACTATAGCCTCAATTTTGTATTTATGTCTAATGTTTAATATTCGATAATACACAATAAAGTGCAAATATAGTCATTCAGTTTTTTTTTTCTCTATAACCTTAGATATATATACGGAGTATCCATACACAATAAAGTGCAAATATAAGAGTTTAATATTTTAAAACTATACTAAACCTTTACCAACAATATTATTTTTTCCTTTAAGGCAATTAATGCATACATAATAATTAAAAAAAAAAACATTTTGGTAAGCACTCGTTCTCCTAAATTCCGTTTTAAACATACATGTATATAGGTGAGCACCTAGACCTAGTGCGGGTTAGAGCATTTGGCCATTGATCATGTGACATAGTGTGGCTCCATTATCTTTAAAGCTTTGCCGGAGATATTTATGACAAAACTGGTGTACTTTATTCCAAGATGTTAATAACATGCACTTTTTTTATTCAATACAAAATAAACATAACATAACATAACAATGACCTTTTTCCAAACAAAATAACAACGGCTATGCTGTTTTTTTACATACCAAAATATTTAACCGCTGTATATTATTATTCTGATTAAGTAGCCTCTGCCGATTGTCATTTACCATCGTTAATGATTACAAGTAACAATTGATGTCAAAACCATCACTTAACTGACACGAGATTTAAATGCGTTACAATGTATAATTGTTAATTAACTTCAAAATCCATGGGATATAAGAATCTAGGGAATAAATTAACATACGTTACATACCTACAATATTGTTTATAAAGAGACAAAAGCGACAAAAAAGGAACCACTTTTCATATCGTGAATACGTGAATTTCCATGTTATAGAACCGCTAATAAAATTGATAAGGTCAAAAGTTGTAGCTAATCGTGACATCCCACCAACCTAAAGTTCACCTCTCACCGCTGCACGCATGACCTAAATATTTACAAAATTCAAAAAATCAAGAAAAGAAAACCACTAAAACAACGTGTAGTCGTGTAGAGGTGATAAAATTGAGTTAACATATATATATATATATATACCTATAAAATCATAGATGAAAAGTAATACAGTATGACATACGTTAACGTTATTACTCTTAATCGATAATTGATAGAGACGATGTAGCTCGTGTTGCGGCATCTATAGTCAATTAGTTTGATTTATTGATGTTTTTATTTCTTATAGCTAGCTGTCTCTTTGGCGAATTGTGTAATTCATCAAGTTGGTGTATTGTTAATTAGTTTTACCAGCTACTCACTTTAATTGTTCGATCTAGTGCTACCAAACTAATGGTGACTACCAAAAAAAAAGTCGTATAGCGTATTAACGTGTTTTTCAATTCTATCTACGTGCATAAAATTAATTTTCGTCAAACTATACAGTAGTAGTAGATAGATCTAAACAAATCAAACGGCGAAACCTAAAATACGTAGACAACAAACAAGAAACGTCATTAGCTAATATATAATGGTCTCTTGTATTGTATTGAATCATCATCAATCATACCACCGAAACCGACATTTGTAATCACGTCATTTTCGGTTAATAGGTTGAAAAAGAAAAATTCTCATCTTCAATATGAAAAATATAGGATAGAGACCATGAATGATGATGTTAATCGCTTAAGGATCCTTTATTACTATGGTTTAAGTAATTTCAAGTAAGTTTGGTAATTAAATTAAGTTTTTTAACCAAATGCAAATATCATTCAACATATTATTAGAAGAAATGTTTATAGATGTTCAAGTAAGATTGGCAATTTTAAAAAGGTTTAGAGATACACAATAATCATGGTTATGGGGGGAAAAAAATGAAAGAGCAATCAAAATAAATATAACTTGATGAGTCCTATAAGAAAAGAAAGAATGAGAAGGTCGTTTTCCGTGTAGAACAGAAAGCGCATATCCGTTTTGGTAACTGCGGGGGACCCAATTCTCCTCACGCGTTACTTTACCCGGCTCGACCCGACCCGACACGACACGACCCGACCCGACCCGATTCACACACAGTTTTTAAATTTGGTAACTCTGTTAATTAGAGTTTTTCCTCTTATTAAATAGTTGATGATGATGTGAAAATTTGTGTTTCATCCTATTAAAGGATGCCACATGTATCTATCTTATCTAATTAAATCATAACTTTTTTTCCATAGCCCATAATAATCACGGATATATATATATGCATACAAAGCACATTATCTCTTTTTTTTTTTTTTTCTTTTGCACTTTATGAAATAAAAATAATTTCATTATCCGATTGTACAAAATAAGATACACCAAAGTTATACTTAAATATTCTTTTATCATTAAAGATAAAAGAAAACTTTTTTATAATCCCCTTCATAAATAGATAAAGTTTATATCTTTTTTTGTTGTTGTTGTTAATTGATGGACAAGCCACATAATCAGAAAATAAATAATGGTAGTACTCATTATGAATAATGATGGTAATCATAAACAGATCTTGAAGTTAACTTAGCACTGATAATTATATATAATTTTGGATAAATATGACTCCAAGATTTACGTGTTTCTACCATATACGCCTTATCTTTTAATTAATTTAATTTATTTTTACTTATTGTGCTTTCTTCCTCTAATGTAAAAATTCCAGACATTGGTTAATCATAAAAAGAAATATATAAAATAAAAGAAAAAAAATCTGAATAAGGAAGCCCTCTGTTCAACAAAGAGGCTTCTCTCGTTCCTTAATTCCTCCTCCTCCTTCTTCTCTCTCTCTCTCTCTCTCTCTCTCTCTTAAGCCAGCTGTTTTCTTCTTCTTCTTCTTCTTCCTCTTCTTCTACTACTCTCTCTCTTTTGCTCGCTTTCAAAGTTCCTCAAAATCATCCTCCGTTAATCGCCAGCATTGTCTTTCTTACCGATCTGACTTTCTCAGCATTCGAAATCTCCGGCGTTAAAGCCTGATCTCAAGGTTAGTTGTGAAATCGTTATTATTTTTTTTTTATTAATTTCCCCCGGAACTTTTTTTTCTCTGATCTCCGTCCATGTTGGTCTAGTTTTTTTTTTTGTTTTTTTGGGTTCTTGAATTTTTAAATTGTTAGATCTGGTTGCAATTTCGTTTGATCTGATCTATTCGTACGCGTTTTTTTTTATTAGCTTATATCGTTCGTGATTCCGTCGGTGGAAGCTTTGCAAAAAAAAAAAAAATGCCGGTGGAGGGGGAGAGAGAGCAAGGTGAGGTGTCGGTGAAGGTTGATTTCGAGAATGCGACTGAGATTAAACAGGAGGTTGTTGAAGTTCCGACGACGACCAAAGAGGACGACGTCGTGGTGAATGGGATCAGCCATGTCGGTAATAATGGCAACGGGAACGACACCGATGGTTCTTACGTTTTCATTACGGAGAATGATACCGTTGGAGATGATTCTGATTCTGTTAAGCCTGTTGATCTCAATGTTGTTGAGAAAGATCTCAAGGTGGGAGATAATGCGAATTCTGGGGATGTGAAAGTGGAAGAGGCTATGAGTAGTGCAGATGATGTTGTTTCGGGAGTTTCTCAAGATAGTCAAACCCTGGAAAAGTCTGAACCAGAAAAGGCAGATGATGGACCCGAGGAGGAGGTCGTTGGGATTGTCCCAAAGTCAGAAATCGAGGATTCTCTTGCAAAAAGCGTCGATGAAGAGAATCTTGGTAATGGGCATCTGGAAAAAGAGCTTGAGGGTAAATTGGAATCTACAGAGGAAGTGAAGCAACTTCAAGATTCTGAAGTTGGACCCAGGGATCTGACAAAGAATATCGCTGAGGAAAAGCCTGAAGATAAAATTGAATCTGAGATTAAAACAGATGTGGAGGGACATCAAGGGGACATTATTGAAACGCAAGAAAAATCTGATGTTGATGTTGATGTTTCTGAAGATCTTAAACATAACGAGGATGTAGCAAAGGACCCAGTTGACTCAGATCAGGGAAGTGTGTCTAAGTTGGCGAGCGCTAAGGTTTCTCCAACTGACCCCGATGATAGAGACATGGGTTTGGGACAAGTTACGCTAGCAGATCCAGCTGATACCATCAATGGATCTGAATCTGTGAATGATCGCAGTGGATCAGAATCTGTAGCAGTTTTAGAATCTGTTCCTGTTGAAAATGGTCATCCTCCAATAGAATCAGAGTCAGAGAAAACTGGTGATGTTCCATTTACTTCAGAGGCGGAGAAAGTCAATGCTTTCGAAGGTGATGTGTTGCCAGACTCTGGATCCGTGGAGGTTGCTGTATCAGAGGTAAGTAGTGATGTCCCGGCTGAGACTCAAACTCTTACTGCCGCAAGCTTGGATGCCCACACTCCTGGTATAGATAGTGTAGTTGAAAATGGTAATATCAAATCGGAATCTGAAGCAGATATTGGAGCTGTTGATGATGTCTCCGTGTCTGATGGGAGTATAAACACTCATCAAGATGATCCTACTTATGATCAAGAAGGAAAACAACACATAGAATCTGAAGTTAAGGAACTTCTTGATGCCCCTGCTTCAGAAGAAAGAAGTGATGCTGTTATTGTTGCCAAAGAGAAGGTTTCAGAAGCTGCTATTTCTGATGGCTTATCTTGTACCAACCAGCAGGAACCAGAACGTGATGAGAAATCTGGGCTTGTTGAAAAACTACCATCCCATGTGCTACATGAGAATGCGCCTTCTGGGAATGACACAAGTGTAAATGTAAGCGATGACAGCAAAAGTCAAAGTTTATCAGAGGGAGTTGACACGAACCAGAAGATTCAAGATGATTGTAGTGCTCAGTTGGAAGAAGTGGCCAATGTGAATGTAAAACATGCTCCTAATGAGAAAGTTCAAGAAAACAACAGCGAGAGGAACTTAAGTGTTGGTGGTGATGTTTGTCTAAACTCTGCTGAAGAAGCGAAAGAGTCACCTACAGAGGATCTTTCTGGGAATGCATCCCTTGAGAGTGCTGAGACTCTCTCTACAAACATCAAGGAATCATTGAGCTTGTTGGATTCCAAAGCCGCTGTCTCTGACTTGGCAGAAAGCTCAGCAGAAGGAGTGGTTGGCGAAACGGGTGCTGTTGCCACGGAATCTGAAGCTGCGCAATCAGTTGAAGAATGCTCTGAACCTCATATTGCTCCATCCACTATTGAATTTGGTGAAATAAACAGAGAAGTCAATTGTGGTTCAGAAGTGAATGTGACGAAGACCCCTCCTGTTGATGTGTGTGAGGATATACCACCTAATGAAGTTTCTGAGATGAAAGAATCGGACATCAAAGAAAAATCTTCGATAAATGCAGATGAAGAAGTCGGTACTGCCTCAGTTGCATCTGAAATCAAGACCTGTGCACAGGATCTTGAATCTAAAGAGGTTACATCTACTACAGAAGCTAAAGACTCTGTGGACAGCCAACCTGCTGAAAACAAAGATGGTAATAAGTTAATTGAAAATGAAATTCTGCTATGTACTTCTCTTGTTGAGGCTGAGAAGGCTGGAGTTGACGGTTTATCTAAATTGTTGTGTTCAGGAAATGCTGTTGATGGAACAGATGGTAAAGTAGCCTCGACCTGTGATGGTTCTGCGCATGATGCTTCTGAAGCGCACACTGTAGCGGTAGAGATAGAGAAAAGACCGTTTTACTTTCTGCCTAGAGTTCCAAGATATGTTGACGAAAATTTAGCTGAGCAACTCGAGCATGCTGAAGCGCAGGTCGATCAGAAAACACAGAGTCGGGATGCTCTTAGAGCGGATATCCAGAAGATACGCGTAAGAGACAGTTTTGAGTTTTTCATAAGTTAAATCATCTTATTCTAAATTTCACTCTTGACAATTTTTTTGAAATGGTTATCTCTAGGCAATATGTAAGGACTATGATATCAGTTACAAGGCGGCCATGGCAGAAGAGAGATCTGCAAGAAAAGCAATGCATTCAAAACGGCAGGAAATTGATACCCTTCAGTCTGTGATTAGCCGGGTTAAGAGTGCTGCGTCTGTTGATGATATTG
Organism: Camelina sativa; assembly: GCF_000633955.1. NCBI lineage: Eukaryota > Viridiplantae > Streptophyta > Magnoliopsida > Brassicales > Brassicaceae > Camelina > Camelina sativa. Next base: position 9,535,640 of record NC_025687.1, read on the forward strand.
ATTCGAGGGTGAGATTCCCAGCGATCACTTTCCAGCTAATTCTTGTTAAGGTTTCCAGCTTCTCTAACATGATTATGCTAATCTTTCTGATTTCTCTGCCTGCAATCAGGTGCATAATATGGAACACTTGATGCAACACTCAACTATATCTCTGACTGAAGAAAAAGGATTCATGCGTGAAATAAAACAGTTGAAGCAACTCCGTGCGCAGATATCTTCGAGTATGGGTACCACGGATGAAGTTAAGCAAGCATTGGATGAGAAAGAAAAAACAGAAGAGCGTTTGAAGGTACACTGCAGTCTTAGAAGTCATCTTTTATGTCCTATCTGCATTTAGTTGATACCTGCTACCTCTCTACTTTGATTATATCTATTTTGACGGTTCAAGGGCCTTTATTTCCTTTGTTTACATAACGTTCATCAGGGTGATCCATTTATTTAACCTTTTCTTTGTGGATATCATTTAACGTTTACATAACAGGTATTGAGGAAGGAACTAGATGGGCTTAGAAACGATCTCTCAAAAGTCGAAGCAATCACAAAAGCTGCTAAAAAAAAGTGTGATGAGGAGTGGGAAGCACAGAGTAAACTGCAAGAACAGTTCAGAGCTGCTGCTGCTGTTCGCCAGGAAGCATTTGTGCACCTACAGGATTTGAAGAAACAACAACGAGAAAAGGTACCCAAGCTCACCTGAAAGCAGACATAAACTTACAAATGCTTGCATTTGTGTTTTGTGATTAATCCTTCACTTTACTATTTCAGAACAAATATTTCTTCAAGTACAAAGATAATTCAAGGGCAGCAAGTGAAATGGCTTTGAAGAAAGACAGAGCAGCCCTGCAAAGCCTTTGTTCTGACCAGGTATAAGCAGATGCCAAATTTCTACAATGGTTTTAATCCGTGTATGTCGGCTTTGTACTCATTACAGTTTTTTAAATAGGTTGAGAATTTCATGAATATGTGGAACAATGATGAGGAGTTCCGAAAATACTATGTAAGATGCAACACAAGGAGTACCTTTAAGAGACTAGGAACCCTAGATGGACGATCTCTTGGCCCTGATGAGGAACCACCTCGGATCACTTATGCTACAAGAACAGACAAACTTAGATCTTCTAGTGACAGAGCAGAGAAACATGAGGCAGCTCCACCAGTTCCAGCACAACAAGAGAAAGTCATCAAATATGAAGGTTCAAAAGTTGAAAACAACAGTAAGGCTGCTGCTAAACCCACTGAGCAGAAGAGTCAGACCACTAAATCTAAAAAGGCCGTCAAAGCGGACCAGCCTCCCCCGATTGTTACCAAATTGGATTCTGGAAAAGAGGAGATCGAAAAGTCAGAAACAAAGGAAGAAGAAGAGCCACCTAAGTTAACCAAAGAGGAAGAGGAGTTAATTAAGAAAGAAGAGGAGAAGAGAAAACAAAAGGAAGCTGCGAAGATGAAGGAGCAGCATCGGTTGGAGGAAATAGCAAAAGCGAAAGAGGCAATGGAGAGGAAGAAGAAGAGAGAGGAGAAGGCTAAAGCAAGAGCTTTGCTTAAGGCCCAGAAAGAAGCAGAAGAAAGGGAGAAGGTAACTTTTCCTTTTCACAGATATAAAGCATATTTCAATCATCTCTCTCTCTCTCTCTTCTTTCTCGCAAATGTGTGTTTGATCTAACGAATACTCTCTATTGTATAGGAACGAGAAAAGAAGCTAAGGAAGAAGGAGAGAAGAAAGGGGATATTTACATCAGAAGAGGCAGCAGCAGAAGCCCCAATTCCGACATCAGAGACTGTAGTAGAAACCCCAAGGGAGATCGAAATTCCAAAGAAACAAACCATAGAGGAGAGTCAGCAAATCAAGAAATCTCACAAACCATCATCACAGTTTCTCAAACAAAACAAGTCAAAATCGGTTCCTCTGCCTTTAAGGAACCGAGGAAACAAGAGAAAACTGCGGCAATGGATGTGGATTGGACTCATAGTTGTGGTCATCCTCGCATTGTTCCTTCTCGGTAATGCTAATCTCTCCTTCTCTTCAGCAAATCTCTGGTTTACATGAGAAAAAGAAAAAAAGAAAAATGGCACACTCTTCTTACACACTTTGCCTTGTGCTTTTTATAGTATGTTTTTTTGGCTCATATAAATTAGTTTGGATTGTGTTTGGTGCTTTTTTTCTTTTTTTTTCTTTTTAAGTGGAAGCTTTGATTCATTGATTTCACACGAACAACAGACATAGATTGGTTTTTGCTTGGCTCTGGGTATATGTCTAAGAAGCAGGATTCGGGTTTTTTTTTATTTTTTTTTAATATACCATAATATATTATTAAAGCAGCGACGTCTTCTCTAGTTTTATATATATATATTGAAAGATAGTATAAATTACGAATATAGGAGAGGACCAACGATGTAGTACTTAATCAACAATGGAGATGATCATGTTTCTCAGCTCTGTCATTTGAAGTTCTAAGACTTGTTCGTTCTTTTCACATAAGTGATCCGGGGTGGTTCCTTATAACTCATCAGTGCCAAGAGATCGTCTATATATCTAGGGTTCCTAGTCCTCTAAAGGACCGAGCAGAGAAAGATTAGACTCAACACTGGATTCAATCTTATACTTTCCCATCACCAATCCTCATCGTAATTCATCTCTGGGATCAAATCTTGGAACAACATTCTATAATGAGCACAAGAACTGCTAGTCGCAGTAATTTGCCTAGAAAGCAATTGATACGATCGAATGCTAGCTCTTCGATTAAAGATGGCAGTTTTTTTAACCTCCTACGTACGAGACTCGTATTATCTTTTTTAATCTGACGTGGACTCGTTGTTTTCACAGTTTCACCGACAATATTGATATGGAGTTCCGAAATTGATAAAAACAAGTTATCCGAACGTTGTTGACTCAACAACTAGATTTGACCCATTCCCATGACCTACTTAGTATTTTACCTATTTACTGAAGATAAATCAGTTCGATATACTAGTTTAGTAACATGAAAACTAGATTAGAAAAATAGTTGCGTTCAAACTCAGCCGAATCTTTTTACATTCACAAAACACGTGGCATATACCTGCCGCGTTACTCTCTCTTTTTTTTTTTGAGTTTTAATTACATGAAAAGTTAACAACAAATAGGTTTTGTTTTTGTTTTGTCAACTAAAATAAATAAGAAAATAAAAAAATATGTATGGAATAACAAATATTTGAAAATGTAAAGCCATAGTTTTGAAATATAACTTATCCTCCGAAACAAGATAATCGTGGGAACGGGAAGGCCCAAAGACCTCCTACTCACTAATGCGTTCAAGTTTCAAGTGCTTTTGAAGAAGTTTTTCCTCAAATCTTTAAAATGTATGGTTTAGTATTTACTTGTAATTATGTTACTACAATATTATTATAAACCTTCTAAGAGCCAAGTCCAACGGGACGGTAAAACTGCTTAGTAACGTGGAAGATTTAAATTTTTGTCTTCAACCAGATTGTATAATTTACACTATAATAGTGTGATTCCTTTTTATTGCACAATACACCACTATATTTGGTGTTTTATTATAGCCACGCCAAACACTATAATATTGTTTTTTTAATATTATTTTATTTTAAAATACCTTATTTATATAAGAATCCACTTAAGTTTGTAATAAAAAGTAATATATCAAAACAGTTTTGTAGTTTTTTACTTTTCATAATATAAATTATTAATCAGTAGAAAAAATTAAAATTAATTAATAATTTGATTGATAATATATATAATAAAATTCAACTAACCTTTAAAAATATATAAAATTCAAGTCAACATAGAAAACACAACATTAGAAAATAAAAACCAGAAAAACATCTTCACCTAAGATAATTATAATATAATAATATAGAATAGTATTTTTAGTTTAATATTTGGTGTTGTGGTTGGAAATAAATTTTTTTTAGTATTAAAAATATACCAAATATAATGTTATTTCAGTATTAAAACGTTGCATATGCCCTAAATTTCACTTTTTTGATTGATTTATATGATTTTTCTGTCTAAAATATAAGTTGTCAGATCCGAGGTTTTCACATCAGAGAACAGTCGATTGAAATAAGTGGTTATGACTTATGATAATGGAAAATTATTGTACTTATATATATTCATGACTCATGACCACGTCCAATCGAAATATATTCAAACAAACAAAAATGGTTGGATCTGTACGAATGAGTTAACTCATTAAATTTCTTCTTTTATAACGTACATATGCACTATTTATCAAAACGTACATGTTGTGTTTGATTGATTTTAAAATTTTTATTCACAAATTTAAACTTAATCACGTACGGGGTAATAACACAAAACGGTATTTTCATCTACCATACATTTTGATACAAACTATGAGACTGGATACAAAATATAAGACTTAATTAATACTAATGCTTCAAATCAAGTTTTAATTCAATTTACATATATTATGATCTTAAACTACATTTTCTTTTTGTTAATTAGTAGATTATGTGCACAAACAGCTGTCGCTGACCTCTAGTTGACGTTATAAACGCTTTTCAATAAATAAAAAAGGTGACGTTGATAATATGTATATCATGATGGGTTTCTTCAAAAAAATTTGTTAAAACAATATTGCTAGTCCAAAAGTTATCAACAACAAATATTAATTACTTTGTAAATTTGTAATACAGCCTAACGTTTTTTTTTCTTGTGATACTTTTAAAAACAATCTTTTTTTTGTTAAAGGGTATTCTATTAAAAATATATGCCCAATAGGCTATTTCCGGATATAAACCCATACAAAATCCCCTAAGGGCCCGACCTATTACATCAAACCGAACTAAACCAATGAAATACGAAATCGACTCGGTTTACAAATCGAACCAAACCGAATGCTGAAAACCCTAATCTACAAACGTAGAACACGTTGTAGCCGCCGTCCAACAGAGCTGCGGATGCTTACCGGATCAGGACCTCCGGTAAGCCTGGACGACGTTAGCCGAACGGAGATGGTGATCCAAGATCCATTTCCATCCCGCCACCGTAGAGCCGCGTTGAGGAGGAGGAAGAGAATCGAGCTCGTCGTCGTCGAGGAGAGTTCTTGCTCAGTCGTGAGGGAGAAAGACAGTAGGGAGTAGATAAAGAGACCTTCGACGGTGGCTTAGCCTCGCCGGATCGGAGTCTACCTCCCCTATCGAGACCGATCCGGCGAAACCTCCAGAATCTCCGATCCCAGATCTAACTGTCTTCCTCACCCGTTCCTCGCCGTGAATCTCCTTCTCCCACTCTGCGCCGCTATTCCGCCGATAGAGTTCTTACCAGTGGACCAATCCAACTATTCGTATATTATTATCTCATAGTATATGATATGGTTATGGACCAATCCAACTATTTATTAAATTGTAATTTATTATATGTTATTTTCTTAGATACATATACGAATATACTAGTATAATAAACAAGAAACACTTCATTCCAGAAAATGTTGGGAAGAGAGTTGTGTCGGGGCGACACACTAAATACAATCGTCTCAGTTCTATTATTTACATCAAATAATGCAGAATTAAAATTATTTCTTTGAATGATGTTTAAAATCTTATAAAAGCCGAATGTTGTTCAAATTAACCAAATTAATAACTTCATAGTATGCGGTTAACCCAAGCAGCTAGCAAACAAAAACAAAACAACAAACCTTTTTATTATCAAGAGTGCATGATTTATTTAAAAACTAAAAGTCGGTCGCGATGATGATAGAAATAATCAATAAAACATTTCAAGCATATGCGAGCTTTATTATAATGAATTAGCTTCTTTGGGTATTATCGAACAACCTATCATGTTCCGTTATTGTAGCATCCATCGACAAAAGTTTATGAAATAGGACCATCATTTTTAAAAAATGGGTTTTAATATTATTAACTGTCCACAATTGGTGTGTGTATGTGGCTACTTTGCTTAATTGATATATATATATATATATATACAAGTAATAGTTATAATGCACATTGAAAAAGCTTAGGTTATTCGATTATAGTTTGTCATACAAAAGAAATAAGTTAAAAGTATATATAAGAGAGAGGTGTAGTACTAGTACTTAAAGTTAGAGAAGTATCATAGTACAGTCAACAATGGAGCACATAATGGTTAGCAGTACTGTTGGTTAGTGATTGATTAGTGAGATTTTGGTCCAATCCATTGCATTCCACTTTCCGTACCAACTCACAGCTATTTCCCTTTCACCTTTTTCCCATTATATATTAACAAATACAACCTCAAAAAGTTAACATTCATCTTACAAAATGATGGCATGTTTAGAGAAAAAGAACATAGGAAAAAAACCCCAATTCCACTCTCTTCCTCTTTTTTTGTCAACTCCTATTTCCATTATATAAGTGAAAATATATAATATGAATCCCAATTTTTTTAATATTGTACTGATAAATACAAAATAAAAGAATAAGAAAGAAGAGTGAAGTACTAGTATTTCATTTTGATAACAAATGTTTCAGAAATAATTAATCTAAAAGTGAAAATTTTAGATGCTTTAGATTTTATATATAATATATATTATCATTATATTCTAAATACTTTTAACTCTTAATTGCGACATCATTTTCGGTATACGATTCAACCAATAATTTTTCTAATTCATATTTCACTTACACTAAAAAAATAATCTATAACTTTCTTGATTTCTTATATATTCTTGATTTTTTTTTTTTTTTGTGTCATATATATATATTATTTTATAAAAATTCAGCAATTGAAAGTATTGGCAAATATAGATTTGACATTAAAACATTAGTAAGGAATGTAAGAATCGATGTAGAAACGAATAAGAAGGTGACACGAGATGATTAAAATGAGACACGGTTAACAACGATGGATTACAATAATGCTAAAGATTCATTAATAACAACGTCGATTTATGGAATAAGAGAGGAAGAAGGAAGGAGGACAATGAGCCACTTGCACGCGCGTAGGGACGAGACAAACCCGTACGTGTGTGAGGTGTGGCCTCTCTATCTCTTGTCTTGTCCAATCTGTTAGTACAATGTCCTAGAGGAAGGCTACTTTTGTAATATTTAGAACGCGTATGGGTTAGTTTTATCTTTTCACTTATTGACAGGGTTTGGGTGGGATTGTTTTATCCCTTACCTTACGTGATCACGACGACTTCTCTTCGTAACGCGGTGTTGATATTTAATCGAAAACCAAACTAATCTTTAAGATCTACAAAAAAAGCGAAGTGTTTTTACCATTAGTAGGTTCATAGTAACCAAACCAGTATTGAGATCGTAATTAATAGAGAACCATGATTCCTCAATTTCAAGATGAATCATTTTAACAACAAAAGATGAAATGATCAGAGCGATGAAATAAAAGAAGACACTTCTTAACAAATTAAAGGTTCTGTACAACACTCAGGTCTATAACCGATCAGACAATTAGTTAGGCAAAGATTGTTAGTAGCTCCACGTACCCAAAAAGAAAAGTCGACGATCGTTTCGTTATCACTAACCACTCAATGACTCAAGGCATGTTACATGTTTATAACTAATATATATAGTACAATAATAAAATAAATGTAAGTTATAAATAATTTAGTTACATGGTACGAGTTTATAAAATAGGTTGGTTCGTGGGACCTACCTTAAAAGACGGGTTTAGTATACAATTATAATATGATTTCGACTATTAATATTCTACTTTTAGGTTTGTTGTTATCTTCCACTTTGATTATTCTTACAAGAAGAATCGGTATACAATTCATTGTGGGTTTTGATCAGTAAAGTAAACCCTCCTAGACCTTCTTTATCGGGAGGTTGATAGGGAGGTTCTTACGTTTTTTGTTGCAAAAATAATTCAGAACACAAAAAAAATCCTAAGGGAGATTGTTATATAACAACCCCATTTGTGATCTAAGAAATCATACGTGCCAGAATGATATTGGTTGAGCGAAAAAATAGAAAAGAGAGAATTTTTTTTTGCTCATTTCTCTCTCTCGATTGAGAGAAAACAAAGATTTGTATTGGAATTGATGTCGGAGGAGATGCTCATCATCGTGAATTGATGAGTCAGCCGTGTCCCATCGCGATATTTGATTGAATCTTGAATCGGCTCTGATTGCATGTAGGAGAGGCGATTTTGAATCGTGAATTGGGAGTCCACTCAATCGGAAGAGATTGAATCAATTGGAAGCAGAGGGTAAGTTTCTCAATTCAATTACTGATTTAGCTGCAAGATGATTTGGTTGAGAATATTTGGGCAAAATTTGGAGCAAATCAGTATTAAAATTAGTTATTCTCTCCATTTATGAATTGCACTTCTATTGTAATATGTATTCATGTTTTTAATATGTTTTGTATGTTTGAAAATTAATTAAAATGCAATATTTTCTAACTTTATAAAATCTTAAATGTATACACATTTATACCACTTCTATTCTATTTAAAATTTTTAAATTTAAAAAATCAATATTTTCAAAAATAAGAGACCCAAAATTAGAACCTACTAATAAATGAGAAAATTTTAACTAAGAGATCATGGATTATTATATTTAAAATCAAACAAAATTAATTCATAAAAAAGTTAAAACCTCACTAACAACCCCTCCCTAAAAACCTACCAATAATCTTGCCCTTGGTTCTCTCTTTGGGAAAAAATGCTTTCATTTCTCTTATGCTGACATGCAGAAGAACCAGGAAGAGAAACGATGGGACAAGCTTCGAACTTCGACGGTGGTGTATAAATCAATTGATAATCTCAAACATTTGATATCACAATAATCTCATGCCACATTAATTTTTTTAAAAATTTCTTAAACAAGTATGTTTGACTAGAAAGAAGTATTTTTAAAGTCCAAAAGGTGTGAAACTAAAATGGATCCGTTTATTAAGGGTAAAGAATTTATAGCAAAAAAAAAAAAAGACTGTTGAAATATTTTAACTGTGGGATAAAAAGCAAATGGAATGGTCTCGGATCCTTCAAACTCCCATATCACTCTCCCTCCTCTCTCCCATATGGGCGGCTCGAATAATACCATACAAATACCCTCTTCACTATTCGAATTTACACAATGTGCCACCACCCTAGAAAACAAATAAGAAAAAAAAAAAAAAAAGTTATCGTAGAAGGTAAGGACTTGAAAGACAGCAGCACAAGGATTAAAAAAAAAAAGCTTAAACAGAGGAAGAAGAAGAAGGACAAGTTTGAGACTTTTGTTGTGGGGGATTTGAAGAAGCTCGAGTCGAAGTTTGTTGAAGAGGAGAGGAAAAAATAAAAATCAAATATTTTCTCTTGTTCCCGGGGATTGGATCGGGAAAGTTTTGAAGATTCGTTTTTTTGAAAAATTCGTTCTTTACATTCGAATTCGAGTGATGTTTTGCTTGATTCGTCTCGAGCTTTCGTTGAATCAAGGAAGAGTTTATGCTGCTTGAAGCTACCCAAGATTCTGATTTTGAGTTTATTGATTTTAGAAGCTAAAGGGCGTTAGAGAGATATGATGATGAGTAGTTACGTTGGTTCCTTCTTCCCGTAAGATTTCACTGAAGATGTTCTTCTTCTTCTTCTTCTACAAAAACTGAATCTTTCTTCATCAACCTGATCAAAAGGAGATATTTTTCAATAAAAAAAAAAAGGGTCAGATCGATTTCGGTGAAGAGAGATATGGATGAGGTAGGTGCTCAAGTAGCTACACCGATGTTTATTCATCCATCGCTATCTCCGATGGGGAGAAAACGCGATCTTTATTACCCCATGTCGAGTCGTCTTGTTCCGTCTCAGCAGCAACAGCCTCAGCGTAGAGATGAGTGGAACTCTAAGATGTGGGATTGGGATAGCCGGAGATTTGAGGCTAAACCCGTGGATGCTCAGACTCTTTGTCTTGAGAACGTTACAACACAACAGTTTGATTTGACTTCGAGGAATAAGAGTGGAGGAGGAGAAGAAAGAGGACTTGATTTGAATCTGGGAAGTGGTTTGACCGCTTTGGAAGAGACTACGACGGCGACGGCGACGCCGACGGCGACGCCGACGACGCAGAACGTTAGACCGAGCAAGAAGGTTCGGTCTGGATCTCCGGGAGGAGGGAATTATCCCATGTGTCAGGTGGATAATTGTACTGAAGATTTATCTCATGCTAAGGATTATCATAGAAGGCATAAAGTGTGTGAAGTTCATAGCAAAGCTACTAAAGCTCTCGTTGGGAAACAGATGCAGAGGTTTTGCCAACAGTGCAGCAGGTATAAGGAACAAAGTTTGATTTGTTGTGTATCCAATTCTCTGTTTTTTGTCTTTAATCTGACATTGAATGATTTTTGCAGGTTTCATCGGCTTTCTGAGTTTGATGAGGGGAAGAGAAGTTGTAGGCGTAGGTTGGCTGGCCATAATCGACGGAGGAGGAAGACAATGCAGCCGGAGGAGATTGCATCTGGGGTTGTGGTTCCAGGGAACCGTGATAATAATACCTCTAACGCCAAGATGGATCTTATGGCTTTGTTAACCGCCTTAGCTTGTGCTCAAGGTACTACTAACTAGTTTACAATTATGCTTCTCGGATGTTCTTGGTTTATTAATAGTTTTGTTGTCTGCGAGCTGCAGGTAAGAATGATGTGAAGCCAGTGAGTTCTCCAGCTGTGCCTGATAGAGAGCAGCTTCTTCAGATACTTAACAAGATTAATGCTTTGCCGTTGCCTATGGATCTTGTCTCTAAGTTGAACAATATTGGAAGTTTAGCCAGGAAAAATCTGGATCAACCTATGGCGAACCCCACAAATGATATGAATGGGGCTTCTCCTTCTACAATGGACTTGCTTGCTGTTCTCTCGTCAACGTTAGGCTCATCTTCACCTGATGCGCTAGCCATATTGTCTCAAGGTGGGTTTGGTAACAAAGACAGTGACAAGACTAAGTTATCGTCTTATGATCACGGTGTTACTACCAATGTTGAAAAGAGAACTTTTGGGTTCTCTTCTGGTGGGGGAGAGAGGAGCAGTAGCAGTAACCAATCTCCTTCTCAGGATTCAGATTCACGTGCTCAAGACACTAGGTCTAGCTTGTCTCTACAATTATTTACCTCATCTCCCGAGGATGAGAGTCGACCGACAGTGGCATCTTCTAGAAAGTATTACTCTTCTGCCAGCAGTAATCCTGTTGAGGATAGATCTCCATCTTCCTCACCGGTCATGCAGGAGTTATTCCCATTGCAGACGTCCCCTGAAACCATGAGGTCTAAGAATCACAATAACTCAAGTCCAAGCAGGACTGGTTGCTTGCCACTTGAGCTCTTTGGAGCATCAAATAGAGGAACTGCAAACCCGAATTTTAAAGGTTTCGGGCAACAGTCTGGATATGCTTCTTCTGGTTCTGACTACTCTTCTCCCAGCTTAAACTCTGATGCTCAGGTTTGCAGCTTTTCAACTCCTCTTTAGCATCTGTTTGTACGTAGATAAAACAAGCTGCTTATCGTTTTAATATTGATGGCATTCAAACAGGACCGCACCGGAAAGATAGTCTTCAAACTACTTGACAAAGATCCAAGTCAGCTCCCTGGGACATTACGATCAGAGGTAATAATTTCTGGTCATGATCTCAAAAAAAGAAATAGAAAATTATTGGTCTTCTGTTTCAGTCCTCATAGTTATTGTCTTCCTTTTTTACAGATCTATAATTGGCTTTCGAACATTCCATCAGAAATGGAGAGTTATATCAGGCCTGGCTGTGTTGTTCTATCTGTCTATATAGCGATGTCACCTGCAGCCTGGGAACAGGTGAGTGGAAATTTTTTTTGAGTATTTGATTATTGAATTATCCAATGCTATGTATAGCTTAGGAGCGGTTGGTGGTTTCTTTTCAGCTCGAGCGAAACTTGCTGCAACGGCTTGGTGTTTTGCTACAAAATCCTCAGTCTGATTTTTGGAGAAACGTGAGATTTATAGTTAACACGGGCAGACAGCTCGCATCACACAAAAATGGTGAGTGCTCACGAGCTGTTACTTCTATGTAAGCTTTAATGTTGCAATTTCTATCTCTTAATGATCATTACATATCATTGGTTACAGGTAGGGTACGATGCAGCAAATCGTGGAGGACTTGGAATTCACCAGAGCTCATCTCAGTGTCACCTATAGCCGTGGTAGCTGGTGCAGAAACAAGTTTGGTAGTAAGAGGTAGAAGCTTGACTAACGATGGGATCAGGTAAACTTCAAAAACAAAAAAAAATCAAAGTTTCATAGTGTTTCTCATCTCTACTTATTCTTTCTAACTTTTATTATCATTGTGCTGCCAGTATTCGTTGCACGCATATGGGTAGCTACATGTCAATGGAAGTAACCGGGGCAGCGTGTAGACAAGCCGTATGTGATGAGTTGAATGTAAATAGTTTCAAAGTACAAAATGCACAGCCGGGTTTTCTTGGACGCTGTTTCATTGAGGTATTACTTCATATAGCTAAACTTGATAGTTTTCTTTTTCCAGTCTAGAGATGTTTAACGCCTAGTTTGTGTGCAGGTGGAGAATGGATTCAGGGGTGATAGCTTTCCATTGATAATTGCCAATGCATCCATCTGCAAAGAGTTAAATCGCCTTGAAGAAGAGTTTCACCCCAAAAGTCAAGATACGTCAGAAGAACACGCACAGAGCACAGATCGTCGTCCCACATCAAGAGAAGAAGTTTTGTGCTTCTTGAATGAGCTTGGTTGGCTTTTCCAGAAGAACCAGACCTCTGAACTTCGGGAACAATCCGACTTTTCCCTTGCCCGCTTCAAGTTTTTGCTCGTTTGCTCAGTTGAAAGAGATTACTGTGCTCTCATCAGAACACTCCTAGACATGTTAGTAGAGAGAAATTTGGTGAATGATGAGCTGAACACTGAAGCCTTGGATATGCTCGCTGAGATTCAGTTGTTGAATCGTGCTGTTAAGAGGAAAAGCACAAAAATGGTTGAACTACTTATTCATTACTCAGTTAATCCTTCGGCACTCGATTCCTCTAACAACTTCGTTTTCTTACCCAATATAATTGGACCTGGTGGTATCACACCTTTACATCTAGCTGCTTGTACATCTGGTTCAGATGATATGGTTGATCTACTGACCAGTGATCCACAGGAGGTATGGCTCTGTCTCTCTCTAGCTCCCTCTCTCGGACCCAATTTTTTTGCAACTCTAAAACTGGGGAAACTCTTTTTACTGTTTCAGATCGGATTATCGAGTTGGAACTCTCTACGCGATGCAACAGGGCAAACTCCATACAGCTACGCTGCAATTAGGAACAACCATAGCTATAACTCCTTGGTGGCTCGTAAACTTGCAGACAAAAGAAACAAGCAAGTCTCACTAAACATCGAGAACGAGATAGTTGACCAAAAGGGTCTGAGCAAAAGATTAAGTTCAGAGATGAACAAATCATCTTGTGCCTCGTGTGCAACCGTGGCTCTCAAGTATCAGAGGAGGGTTTCAGGTTCACACCGTTTGTTCCCAACTCCCATCATTCACTCAATGCTCGCAGTTGCAACAGTCTGTGTTTGCGTCTGCGTTTTCATGCACGCTTTCCCAATCGTCAGACAAGGATCTCACTTCAGTTGGGGAGGTTTGGATTATGGCTCAATCTAGAGTCTAGACAACTTATATATAAATTATAATTTATTCTTTTGGTTTCACAAAAGCAAAAAAAAAAAAATAAGAAAAGAGGAAGAGACTTTGTGCGGATTCAAGGAAAAGCTCAGAGACTTTACTGTGACTACAGCATTACTTAAAGGGATTTTTTTTGTTTTCTTTCGTTAATTATATATATTTTGGTTTGGCTAATTTGTTGTGTATTTCTGTGTATTTGTTTCCTACTTTGTATGATTATCATTATATTATTTTAACTAAGATAATAAC
>NC_025687.1:9550203-9621801 GCF_000633955.1 Camelina sativa
ATGCATTACCATTTTATACCTATATTACTACTATATCATAAGGAACAATGTTTGTGGAAACCAATATATATAGGAAGAAGCAATGACAATGTGAAGATGGAGGAATCTTGTCACATAGAGCCCAAAAGGCCATAACATGTTTAACGATTCCCACGTGACTTGTCGAGATTCTCAAACATCACAACTCACAAGTCACGATATCTTTTGCCTGATCATTTGGTTTGAGGGATTAGCTCTTCCATCTTATGAGTTCAAGTGATGGCATAGAAGGAGAAGAGCCGAAAAAGATAGTAGCACGGCAACATATATAGTCACGATATCTTAGTTCAAGGAATTTTTTTTTTGTCACAAGTAAAAGATTCTTGAGATTAGTGTGATTTCGTTACTTAATCAACGACAGAGACCTAAAGAATCTTGAAAATGTTATACAGAGGATATCACATTATAATGCCACTTTTCAAAAGGAAAGTCTCGAAAGTGGGAAGGAGAGTGAAATCATTTGTAACGTTACATTTCAAAAGTTTATTCTGGTGGCTATAAGTCAAGCAACTCTTGCTTTAATTTTTGATTTGTTTACTCTATTGTAGGTTTTGATCGTATATATAACTACTATGTATATATAGATATAGCGCATCCTGCATCCAAATCAATGAAAGTTTTAAAATTTTGATGTAATAAATATATTAAACTTAAACGTGAAAGAAAATGTGAGTGGTGGGTCTCGTTTCTCATAATGTAAGATTTGAATGGGAGTTAACTTTGATCTGCCTCTCTTTTCGAAGATGCTAAATAGATAGTAGCTTTTATGGTTTTCCTTTTTATTTCTCGACATGTAACAAACAGTAAGATCCAAATAATTATTACACATATATATTTTCCAAACATACCAAAAGGCCATATGCGTTCGGTTTAGTTACACGTTAAACATAAGAGATTCTATATGTTAACTAATTTAACACACAAACAATATAAAGAAAAATATCACTTAATTATATGTATATACAAACCACATAAGCAAATACATATAATTATATTCTTTTATTGTACACATCCCCAAATTTAATCAAAATAATATATCCCCCATCCCAAACTTAATAAACACTAGTAATACATCTATGTACTTATCATATCAAAGGTATCATCATGGCATAACATCTCCACATATAAAGTATAAACACTCATAAGTAGTTAACCAAGCAATCTCCTCAGACACGTGGAATTGTCCTAGTAACACCTCCATTTCGGCCACCCCCACCACCGCCGCCACCTCTAGTCACACCGTCCAAAATAGCTTCACCAACACCTTCACCAAGACCTTCCATTATGCCACCGAGAAAATCAATCACAACCTGCGACGCCAACCTCGCGGCCGTACCCAAAACCGCCGGAGACTTATCCCTCCCTTTATGTCCGTTGGCGCGGAGGCCGTTCACGGCTGCGTCTTTAGCACAAACGGCGTGCAAGTGGTAATCGCAGACGGTGCAATGGTAAACCCTCCCCGTACGCTTACCTCTCTTGCACTCTCCGCAAAGGAATCCTCCGTAGTCACCGCCGTTGGTGTTGGAGGCTGAGGAAGATAGGACGAGGCGGAGAGGGTGGTGGTGGAGTGAGGAGGAGGAGAGGGAAGGGGATAACATAGCGCAGCCAGGATGCATCTGGAAACTGCAAGCTTTGCATCTAAATGTGTAACCTCTTGGTGATCTTCCACACACGTCGCATTTAGATTTAACTATCCCTCCTTTCGCTGTTATTCATCATCCAAAAAAAAAAACATTAAGTTTAGATATAGACTAGGGAAACGTTGGACGTCTTTGTAAACGTACGAACGTGAGATCAAATATGCGTATATACTAAGCGATCAAATCATTTTACGGTGTCCAGTAATTGTGCTTAGTCATATATATTCTTTCATTCAAATATTTAATGACAAAAACAATAATTCATTTCACTGTACGTATTTAGTATATTACTCTTGGTGTCTCCGATCCATTCTATTCCACGATTTTTATTTTTATTTTCAGTTTCACAGATTTCGTACTAGAGAGCTTAAGTTTGAGGTTTGCAACTAATACGTTTATGGCGTATTAGAAAGCTTATTATTCTCTGTTGTTCAACGTAACCAGCATTGTAATTTTTAATGTTGATACCCACTAAACCAAATAATTATTTTCTTTTAAAGCGAAGCATTATTATTATTCCAATCCAAGTAAAGCAATCAATATATAATCGACAAAAATATTCAGGGTTTCTTATATAGTTTCGTGAGATCTAGTTCGTGGTCTGAAAAACAAACAGAGGATATAACATTAGGATCAACACGAAACAGAAAATGTCTGAAGAAATAAAATTGACCATATTGAGCCATTCACATAATTTATACCAAAAATACCGCTCAAGTCCGACAAACAATAATATATTTGATAAGACAAAACGTACCCGGTTTGGCAAAGAAGAGAAGTTGATGCTGGTAATGAAAAGGGTGTGATTTGAGTAGTGGAGGAGCCAAAGCACAAAACTCATGGAGCTGATAATCGCACTCTTGACACACGTACCTAACCCCTGCTCCATCCTCTTTGCACCCTGCACACGTGTAAATATCCGGCAACTCAACTTTGACCAGCACGTGTTGGGGATGTCCGAAGTGGACCATCTCTTCACCTTGTATCAGTTGAGGTGATGCTGGGAACTCTACTGACCGTGGTCGCGGTTTTCTGTTAAGATCATTTGTGCGAACCACTGCGGTTGAGGCCATAGTGTTCGAGGCCGAACGTCTCATAGCTGCCATCGCCGTGATGCTGGACGTATCATTCCTGGAATTGGAATTGATGACTATGGATTTGCTTCTCATCATTCTTCTTTTTAAAAATGAAAACTTTGAGTTGGTGGTAGAAGTAATGATTAATTAGGGTTCTATGGGTTTTTTTGTTGTTGTGTGGTACGGAGGTGAAATTTAGAGTGGTGAAATTTGGAGGTGGAGGTGACAGATTATTTATGGTGAGAAAAATATATTGGAAACTGTTTTAATTACATAGACAGGTTTTGTGATAGATGAGAAATGTAGTTGCTTTAATTAGGGTTTCTAGAAAGAAAGAAAGAAAGAAGATGCTTTGTGGACTTATTTGTCACGTAATTGCATGTGCATTTACGTTAAAAGTTAATACTGAATAAGAAGTTGGGATATTTAGATGTTTTAACTGCCGTGAACAGGGGTAATTTAGATGTGCCCATATGTATAAATGCAAGATAGGATCATCTATGCATATTCGATGTGAGTTAGCCAGTGAGGGTTTCGGCTATAATTTCATTAATTGTATAGTTTGGTATAGATTACAACAATTCGCTTGATTTTTAGATAGAACTTGTGGATTTGACGAAAGTTCACCCAAAAATAAAAACTAGCTAAATTTGCCATACAGTTTTGTTGATTTTTCATATAAAATAAAACTGCACTAGTTTATCTTCGTTATCTAAATTACTTGTCGGCAACCACCGTAAAAATTATATATGGCCTGACTCTTTTGTCCATCTTTATAGATTGAGTACATATATATTATATCTATACTGTCGGCTGTCGCGGTGAGATATATAGAGTAATTTTAGTATTAAAAATCTTGGTAAAAAATGTTTTGAGTCACTTGTTAACACAACCATTTTTTTGGTCGTGACACATAACCGTCTATGTTGAGTTTTGCCACTCAAGTTGAAAAAAAAAAAGGATTTTACCAGCCAAATTTTGGAACTTAAATTTAAAATCAACCAACAAACAATCTTAGTTCCCTACCAAATCCGACATTGGAATATATCACAGAAATGTATTGGGCCCCGATTTAATTCTTATTCCTCGCAAGATCATACAAAACATTGCTAGTGATAGTTTCCAAACTTCCAAGCAAACCCCAACGAAAATCGTTTACATATAATATATACATGCATAAATAAAACTTTCGTAAAACAGCTCAAAAAGTTGTACTTATTTGTTTATCCAAATGGTAGAGTTACAAGAAAGTGTTTTCAAAATATATCATACTCGAACTTAGGGTTTCATTTCTATATACGAATCATGAAAAATCTATCATATAAAAACGGAAAATATCAAGACTTTAACTATAAACAACGTTTATGACCACACTCTAAGGTAACCAAATCATGGGTCCTATCATGGAAATAATTTATATTCTTCCCCACGACTCGAGCAGCTTCTCAGTACATGTTTATTGAAATTTAGAGAGATTCACCTTTCCTTTATTATACTTTTGAAATTTATGATAAATTTCCAACCATTTAAAAAAGAAAGAAAATATTATAAGAAACAATCACCTTTTCTGCTGGGTATGCGCTGTAAGGGAAGGAGAAGAGCATAAAAGAACAACAGAGGACTGACACTATGAGAAAGATTCTCACTCAATTAAAACACATCAAAACTTGACTATGAGTTTGATTTAGCCAATTGTTTCACTTTGTTCAATTCTACAAGTTATTCCACACTGTCATTTCATCTATGGATTAGTCATTATTGGATTAATCATTCTTTCTCGATGATTACTTTCTCCATTAGACAAAAAATAAGATGCACATAGTTAAGCGAATACAAGAATATTAGCCATACTAATAACAGTAGTTCTCTCTTTATTCTCATACATTGTTTCGGATAATGAATTCTTGAGCATATATATTGTCTAGATTATGTTTAGGAATGGACTTTTTTTTTTTTTTTTTATTCTTGTTTTTATAAAACTATAACTGAATTCTAATAGATTATTTCTAACAGAAGTGTTAAACCAATCAAAGAGGACATACATAGTAGCATAGATGATGATAACACATGTGAACTGAAAGAAAAAAAATGGAAGTTTTATCGTTGCAATTCACACACGCACGGTCATTTAGAATTACGGATATTTCAGTTATTTTTATAGTGCCGTTCGATTCGATAAGTAACAAGGTTTAAGGTAAAAGTATAATTGAATTCTTACCAAAAATAATGGTTTAGTTTTGTTTGCTTCGGATTCTTTGTGTTTTTGTTCGGCTAAAATGTCGTCACTCCTAATTATAATTAACAGATTATACTCTCTAATTTGTTTCTGCAAGTTATCTTTGATAATGTAAGTTGAGGCAGGCTTACTACTTTAGAATTAATTGGGCTGGTAAAGCCCATAATATGAAATTATATAATACAGGACCTAAGTTAGACATAGACAGAGATGTGTAGCTAATCTTGAATTACATTAGCCCATACAGATGAGGCTAAAAGATTTTGGACGAAGGTTTCGTAAATGTGAATTAGTTGACGTTCGTTATTGTAAATAGAGATGGATGAACCTGGTGGCTGATACTGTGAAAAGAGACACGTAGGATAGTGACTCTTGTAGGATAGAGACACGTAAATAATGCTACGTTTTATAGGTTTATCCTTGTCCGTATACATGGTTTCTTTGAAAAGCTACTTCCCCAAATCGAGGACCTAATTCCGATAAATGCTGTCTTCGTATCTTCAATTCTTCATGCGTATTCATAGTTTATTAATTTCTCTGAGATTATATCATTCATTCATCTCCTTGTCTTTACCCTTACACGAAGAGTCCTTTTCGAATTTTCGAATGACAATCTCGAGTTTATAAGTAACTTTCGTATAACTCCTCACCGTTTCGGAGGGTTAGTCGAGCATATCACCACTCTAATGGTTATGCGTGGTTTACTATGCGCATGTTTGTGGTTCATTCACATTTTTTTTTTTGTTAGTTCAAATTTAAAGTTCGGTATACTTATATACTAGCCTACTAGGGTAACTTCTAGGTTTTAACAAAATGTAGTTATTTTCGAACCAACTGTTTGTGATGAAATCCCTTCTTTAAATGCAGAAACATTTCCTTTCAGAAGTGTCAGAAGACTATATGTTTTCCTGATATATACCCAACTTTTACTAGTTTTTTATATGTATTGTCGAAAAAATTAAATCACGAAAGATAATTCAGAGTAAAAAAATATTTACTTCTTCTATCTTATAAAATTAATGTTTACAAGTTTTTACACATTTTAATAAAACAATTATTACTGAGTTTATTTTTTTCTTTGACTAAAGAGATACTCTTTCCGTCCTAAAAAAATTGATGTTTAATGAATTTCAGACAAATTAAAAAATAATAATTATTAATTTACTAAAAAGTATTATATATTTATAAACTAATAACTATTGAATTTTTTTAATGATCACTTTTTGAAGTTTAATATTAATTAATTAAAAGTAGTAAAACATTAATCTTTTGTGGAACAGAGAGAGTATTATTTAATTTTAAACTAATAACAATTCAAAATTTTAAATATTTTTAATAATGACTTCTTGAAATTTACAAAACATCAATTTTTGTGAGATAAAAAATATCTCAAAACATCAATTTTTATTAGACAAAGGGAGTAATATTTTGTAATCGTTTTGCTCCAACAATAATCTGTTATAAGTTGATAAGATCTCATTGAATATATTAATTAATGTGTATCATAGATAGCTATAAACTACTCGTATTTCATGGTTACAAAGGCGTTGTCGAATTTTATATTCATACCTAATCTAGTATCATCATGACGTTCAGCTCTAATCTAAATCAAACCACAAAGTAATGAATATTGTAATTTTCTTAGTTCGAGGATATACTCTTAGAAGCGTGTGATTAATTAAGGGCCAAACATGTTTCCAATTGGCTCTTCTTCGCCACCAGAAGCAAGTTGCAAAAGAGATGAAGCACCCAAATATTTAACAAATCTTCAAAATAAAGGGTTAAAATTCCATTTTTATCGTGCTGCAAATTACACTTTTTGTTGGTCATCCAAATTGCACATTAACCTTCGTTAAACAAAATAAATACGATTTGAGTAATGATATATATAAAGTAGACAGTAGAGGACCCATCACGCCTAATAGTACTCAATGATTCGGTAAGGTTCGTTCCATTTGTCCGCATTCCCAAAATTAGAACAAAGAAACAAATCAAAACAAAAAAGCTTATAATTAGTAGGGAAATTATAGTTTCGACCTCACAACTGACGTTTGTCTGACTCGTCCGGATACGGGTTTAACTAGTATAGCTACCATTCCGATTTGATGTGTTATGGTCAACATTATCGACCCGGTTCATTTACGGGTTTAACTAGTATAGCTACCATTCCGATTTGATGTGTTATGGTCAACATTATCGACCCGGTTCATTTTTTTCGAGTTCATGCTTAGTAGTCATGTACTAAACTACTAAGACTACCCTCGTTTTACTAACGACACACGTGGTCAAACGGTGAACAAATGTCACGTGACTCACGTTCGTGCTACACTGCTACTGTTTCAAGCCTCTTTGCTTTTTGTTTCTTTTTCAGTTTTTTGCCAATTTGAAGAGATAAGAACACAAAAAGATGTTTCGTCCACTTTCCTCATCGCCGCTCTATGCTCATCACTTTCTTCGGTCGGATTTTCCAATTACAATTTTAACTATTAGTGGTAACATTTTGTTCATATCTATTTTTATGACGTGGATCACACTTCTCTTTTATTATATGCTTATCTCCTTAGTTAAGATAGTTAATTTCATTCGGCATCAAAGAGACAAAAATTATGATACAATACAAAATCTCACCACATTTAGAAAATATTCTAGAATCTATTTGTTCAGTATACTACAAACTTGGTAATCTAAATTTCAAATTTCTTACATAATTTTGTGATTTGTAATTTGTAATATTGTTAAGTTTTTACAAATCATTAACATTTTGATTTATTGTAACTTTCACATTTCATTACCCGATAAAGTATCGAAATGCATCATTTCCCATAGTGACGTCTAAGTGCAAAGGTATTCTCAGACTACTTGATTTGACTCTTTTTTAACACGATTTGACTTTTACCAGAGAATCTAACAGGTAAAAAAAACGGTACACACACTTTTACATTAATTGTTCCATTGTTATTATCCATCTAGACTCTCTACTTTTCAAAAATTTGTTTCAACTATAAACGAACTTCATTTATTATTTCTTGGATCACGTTAAGTAACGTGGCAGCTCAACGCTGACCTATGACTCTATAGTCTCTATTATTAAGTCGACGGCTCAGGATTGGCCACGAGTGTGAACGAGAGGCAGGGCAAAAGCGTCCGACACGTCCCAAAGAAAAAGGATTATACGAGAAGGCTCTCTTCTCATCCAACGGTTCACATTTAACTAGACTACTCTCTTCTGTCTCTTCTCATACCCGTCGATCTGTCGAAAGCTTTTCATCGATTGCCACCTCTCCACTTTTTATTTTCGATCTAATTGTATAAAAAGAATTAGGATAATACAATTTTTCTATCTAATTCTGACCGTACTTAATTTCCATTTTTTATTTGACTTCTTCAAAATTTAAGTGTGGTTGTTCCTTTATTCTTTGTTGTATCACTCTCAAAGGCTTAACTAGATTTGACATCCACATATGTGTTTGTCCGCTATATCTATCCATTATATAACAAAATATCATAAGCTGAAAAATTAGTATGCTATATTATTTTGTCTTGTAAAATAATATCAAGAAATGTAATTATTTATGACCATATATGAACAATATTATATAGCTTTTTGTACTTTTAGTTTTAACCTTTTTTATAAATTTCCTTTTTGGTCTTCTAGATGGCACACTGAACAGACACGCATATTTTACAGATACGTGCGTCTTTGAAGGACTTGGGAAAAAAAAAGCAGAGATAATGATTTCCTCAAATAATAAAGAAAAACAACAAATTGATTTTTCCCAAATAAAGGAGTCAGAAAAATATAATTAAGGAAGAAACAAAAAAGATACCTTTAATAATAAACAAAAATAAACATTTCAATATTTTTTTTAAAAATTGAATTTCCTATGAAATATAAACCGCATAAACTTATCGTGACCGCCTTACGAAAAAACAAAATAAAAATAAAAACCCTTTTTATTTTCTCTCTTCAGCCGCCGCTTTCACAATACCTCTTCCTCTTCCCTCTTCTTCTACCTTCTTCTCCAGTTCTCCTAGGTCTCTTTTCCTATACACTAAAGCTCGCAAATCTGGCTATCGAAAACCACAATCATAAACTCAACTTCGGGGCCTTCAAGGCCAATCACAAGAAAGTCATGGTGAGTCTCTTCTTTAACCATTCTTGTTTGTTCTTCCCTTAATATATAGTAAATAGTTTCTGATTTTCTTGCTTATGTGTAATCTCAGGGACCGATGATAAGAACAGAGGAGGAAGAAGACTGTACGATTCCACCGTGGTTAATGCCAATGCTACGAGGGAGCTACTTCGTCCCCTGTTCGATCCACGTCGATTCAAACAAAAACGAATGCAACTTGTTCTGTCTTGATTGTGCTGGAAATGCCTTTTGCTCTTACTGTTCAGTCAAACATAAAGACCATCGTGTTGTTCAGGTCAGTCCAATATCTTTTTCCTTTTTTTCCCCCCACTTCTCATGTTTATAGTATTTATTTCAATGTATATTAAATTTTGCAGATACGAAGATCTTCGTACCATAACGTGGTGAGAGTGAATGAGATACAGAAGTTTATAGACATCTCTTGCGTCCAGACGTATATCATCAACAGCGCAAAGATTGTGTTCCTCAATGAAAGACCTCAGCCTAGAATCGGCAAAGGTGTTACAAACACTTGTGAAATCTGTTGCAGAAGCCTCCTTGATTCTTTCCGTTTCTGCTCTCTCGGCTGCAAGGTAAACACATACCACTCTGTTTTTTTTTTCCCCTGTTTTCACCATTTCTTGTCTAAACGAAAAATTCAACTTTTTTTCCTAAACCCATTAACGCATTTCACTTCTTCTTAGCGAAATCTATATCAAATTTTTATTTGTTTTGATTAAGCTTTGTTGATGATTCATTTTGGATATGCTCTGTTTTGGAATGTGAGTTGTGTAATGACTTAATTGTCCTTGTATTGGTTTTGACTGTTCAGCTTGGAGGGATGAAGAGGGGAGATTCAACTCTAACCTTCTCTTTGAAAGGGAAGCATGGTAGAGAGTACCAAGGTGGTTCGGAATCAGATGAAGCTACAACACCAACTAAGATGCGCAAGACCAATGCTTTCAACCGTCTGATGAGTGGTCTTTCAATCTCAACCGTTAGATTCGATGACTACGGTCCAGGTGGTGGTGATCAAAGGTCTTCAAGCTCTGGTGATGAAGGTGGTTTTAGTTTCTCTCCGGGAACACCTCCGATCTACAATCACCGGAACTCAAGCAGACGAAAGGGTGTCCCTCACCGTGCTCCGTTCTAGACAGAAGATAATTACTGAGTTTCAAACCCCATAATAATAATTAATTATAAATATAAGTATAAATACCGATACATTGTATAACACAGCTTGGGTGAAATTTAGGATGTAGTCATAATGTTGTAAATGGGCCAGTGTCTCTTCTTTTTTCTTATAGTTTTTTTTTTCTATCTAAAAGATAAAGTCAAAATAATTAGACACATACATAAAATACATTTTTTATAAATATAGAAGAATTAGGGTTTATAGTGAAAGTGTTTGTTGATGCTAGATTGTTTAAAAGGTATGGCTTTTGTGTTGTGTTGTGTTGTAATGTTATGTGTACATTAATTTTTGTTCATACAATAATAATAATAATATCAAGTGAAATGATATATTATAAAACTGATGCGTTGGCTAACTGCCGTAATCTCTTCTCTAATTTGTAACATTATATTATTATACCATATTGTCTACTTATCCTGACTCGAATTAAGCTCTAATAGTATACGATAATGTGTAACTGAAGTCATGGCGTCATAGTTACATAGTTTGTATATATTAAAGTCGCAAGAGTGTCACTGAAACAATTTTTTCAATACAATTGATTGATTTGTTGTAGTTTGACGTAATCAAGAAGAATATTATAATAGTATACGCTAAAGAATATTACATTATGCAATATAAAAAAGTAAGCTAGTGGGATAGAAGATGAAAAAATAAAAGAGCCGTGTGGAATCCGAAAGGCTGCGATTCTCTTCTCACCGTTAAGAGACGGGTGTTCATTACTTTTTATGAACTCTCTTAATTTATTCATCATGTTTTAAACTCTACACTAATCCACGGAATCGAATAATTGGCACACTTTTATTTGATTATACAATATTTATGAATTACAGATAATGTTTTGATAATGCAGTTTCGTAAATTCACTGACACACAAAAATCGTTTTCCGTATTTTTTAGTTATGTATCCCACAAACTTACATTTGGTCTCTGAACTAGGGTTTTCAAAGATCACAATTCTTTACTAAAAATGATCGAACTAATTTGGAGCTAATTTTGTCCCATCAAAATTTTAACATCAAAAGTTTATTTTATGAGGCGATCATCATACATATTTTTAATACATAGAATTTGTATAGCTATCTTTTTTTTTAAAGCCGTAGTAACACAAAAATATCATGATCATAACAAGTGAAAATGTGTGCTTGTTTAAATTTAGTTGTTACCCAAAAAAAACAATAAAAAATGGTATGTCCCAAAAAATATCGGAGTCTCTCTTGGATTGTACAGGCCACCACAACATATGTATGCATTTGGATTTCTGTTCAAATCTTTGAACATATAAGAACAAGAAACTTTTATTATTTCTAATCTTATTCATTTGGATTTGCTATTTCAAAACTATCCTTACCAATAACGAAAACAAAACATGTACCATATACAAAGAGAGTATTGCGGCCAAGGACAGTGGCTCTGCCACGTAATCGTGGACGGCCCCTACGGACTAAGCTTAGGCAGCGACCGAATGGGGGCAATACTGACTTTTCGGTCGGACTTCGAGCCAGTTGCGCATCCTCGTCACTCCGACTACGACACGTGTCGAATAAACCCACTAAGTGTATGACACGTGTGAATGGAGACCGTGAGGAGGGACCACGTGAGGCCTTGTGTGTGTGGAGTTATCTTGTTCAGTCTCCCAAGACGTTAAGTAATCAATAATAATACTAATGGGAAAGCTAGCTACACGACAAATGTTGGGATAAGGATATGTGATGTCTTTTAACTATTTTCTCGCTATAGTTTCTTTAGTGTCGCTATTGGAATTGTGATGTTTTGTTTGCTTTTTGTAACTTTACTTAATGTGGAATATAACTACTAATTCTTACTGAACACTTATAGTTATGTTAATAGCGTTAGCAAAACATAAAACTATGGTACTACTGACCAAGAGAAGACACAAATTTTGAACTAATTTCCGGTTTCACATATATATCACACATTTGATGATTGTTTTATCACTTGCATTATGTTTTGTGTCGGAACTGGACCCCCGTACCCTTCTGTCTTTGTGTCTCATAACCCTGTTATATTCGATCTACGAAAATAACGATGGAAACAAGACTTTCCAGAGTATACATATAAACCTATTCAATTGTATATCGATCGAAACATATGTATGGTTCAAATTTTGTTGGATACTAACAACGCAAAACCTTATACATTAAAGTAAACTAGAACGGATAAGTTCCGTTCGTTATCCATACATAAGGCTCTGGTGGTTCGTGGAATCAATAATTACGTATGTGTCTCTTCATTATTATGCTAGAGGTTGTTGTTAATTGTCTTGTATTATTTGTTGATGTCTTTCATTTAAATATAAAAATCTACTCTCGGATATTATATTTAGTAGAATCACTAATCCATTCATACATGATATATTGGTTATAAACTTATAATACACTACTAGAAAAGGTAGGCAAGGATAATTTTCAGCATGGGTCCATACTTATATAATGCTAAGGCCATTTATGGTCCGTGGGGATCCATCTTCTAAAATACTCATATTATATCTACAGATGCCGACGAAATTTTTATATACCTCACAGGAATATATATTGCTTTATCTTTGACAGTAAAGTTATATACATATATATAAACAAATTTTGACAGTGAATGACTTGTACTTTGGTGTGCTTCTGCAAACATCTAGTATGTAAATTGACGTTTACGGGCTGAGGATATGCTACTATATCTATATATCGACAAATACTTTTTTTGTTTTTCTGTTTAGTTTTGCAACTATATACACCGACGTGGGTTACAAAAACTTTTTTAGAAATATATAATTTGAAAGAAAAGGGCGTACAAGAAATTAAATCTAGTATTCGAGTGTTTAAATCCATAAGAATCCCTTAAATTAAATGCTATGAAATAAGAATGGTCGAGATAAATTTCCAAAAGATTCGTCAGTCTTATAGTAGTTTATACGTTCTAGTTGGAGAAAAAATAGATTAGAAAGTTAACATATTAAGGTCTTTGATTGGCCAGAAACTCAAAAGAAAAAAATTCGTATATTAACAATTCGTATATTCGTATAGTTCTTTTTGACAATTTTTTTTGTGTCAATGCAAAAACATTGGTTTGACCAAAAAGGAAGATGGACACAATTAGATAAGAAATACAAATTCTCGATGGGCATGAAGAGCAAGTATCATCTACAGATAAGAAACTTATGTAAGGCCACTTGACTGGCCCATTTTTCCCAGATTAGTTATGGGCCTTAATACTAACCCCAACTCTACGCTACCTCCATATGAACATGTTCAGATAAATATCGGAAGTTATAATTAAGTGCAAGTTATCAACACGAATATATATAAAAACCAGAATTAGGAATACTTCTGGTAAAGGAACAAAGACGACGTGTGACAAGGTCCTGTCCACACATTATATGGCTTATATCTGCCGTCTTATTTGGAGTTCTCTTTTTGTAATAGTTTAATTTTGTTTTGATGATAGATTATGTAAGTTGTTTTTATATTCGAATTTGTCGGGCAAACATGTGAACATCGTCACTTAATCAGACGACATATCGCGAACCACATTAACTTTCTGGTCCCTAATTATGATATTTAATTGATTTGATTCGTGTGAAGATTTTATCTCATGTGGAATTTCTTGTGAATTAATTTTATCCACACGAAGTTGTTACAACAACGTGAGAACGTGATCTTTAGTCATCGGCCAGGTGTGCCCGTATTTGCACAAACTGATACACATACAAAATACATAATGTCTTTTACTATTACATATATTAGGATGTCGGCCCGTGCGTTGCCATAGAGAAATAGTCTACATTGTTAATTTCACATTCCGAATGGAAACTTTATAGTAATTATTTAACTGCATAGTAAAAAAGTTATAAATAATGACTAAAATAAATCAACCAAATTAATTAAACAAAAAATTTATTGTATATATAAAAATCGATTCAGTGACAATAAGAAAATAATGATAAAGATATGTAAATTAAGGCTTGATGAATCACACTCAGATAAACAATTTTGAAAAATATTCACATATAATAAAATTTAAATCATTATTCTATCTAAATTTACAAAAAAGAATAAGAGAAGACGGGACAAAGAGCTCATAACTGCAATCATGCAACTAACCAAATTGAGTAAAAAGATAAATCTATGAAAAATTATTACACAATCAATTAACTAAATTAATACTTAGAAGATATGATCGATGTATGTATTAGATGGAAAATGACACCAAACAAAAGTTAGATAAACGAATCAATAAATAAAACAATCCAATTTAACAAAGATAAGTGAATCAGTGTTGAGTAGAACATTGAAAGAAAATAATACTAATAAATTTTAAAACTTGGAGGTGTGAAACAATACTAAAAAAACAAAAACTCTTTTCAAAGTCCATAAAAATCTATATACATATAAAAATAAAGAGGTGTGAAAACAAAAATGTATAAAATAAAAAGATGTAAAACAAAAATGTGTGAAAACTACCAAGTGCAAACATTGAAAGCTAGGGATACAACAAAGAAACATAATTGTTGGATCAAAACATTGCAACTTTTGAGATTATTAATAAATCTAACTGTTAGATGAGACAATAAAAACCACCCACAACTAATCCGCTATTTCATTAGCTGATGGTAATTCATATTGACGTTTCCTCTTATCATATCCTACCATATGGATTTTCGGTTCCTCATCATTCCTGCATTCATAACGATCTCTACCCTTTCTAAATGTTTTGGCTATAATATTATTTTTATCAAGCATGTTTATTAGAGCCAACAAAATTTGCTCATCTACTATTTCTTTCCCATCTGGAAATATAGATAACCTATTTTTCAACTCATTAGCGGTGTCAAATATATACAATTGTAAGAATTTAGGTTGTTGTCCATCCATTGGTAGAAGTGACCCAATACTAAGATAATTTTCACCATGCACTTTAAAACAAAAAGGGTCTGCTGAGTTTAAAATTGAATGTCGGCACCCATAGAACACATAGAGAGCATTACAAAAGTTTTTTTCAACGAAAGCGGAGGTTCTTGAATGTTTGGCAATTTGACACGCCCTTGTTTACAACATATTGTAAATAAAGGTCTTTTATTTTGGCGATCTTTGCAGTACTTTCCTTAGGCCATACTAAAGCATCACAATCCCCACACCTTATTAATTGATTCCGTTTGGATTTTTTTGATGACATAGGTTGTTTACCTACATTCAGTTAAACCAATTTGTTTATTAATTACTTACATTATGTTTTTAAAAATATACAGATTACAAAGTCATCAAAGAGCAAATAAGTTACTTTTAAAAGATCTTTTCTTTCTAACTTGATTTGTCATTTGAATTTTCTGATCTTTGTCTTTTCTTTCTCGAATTTGATTTGTGTTGTCATAAGTATGTCTGGCTTTTTCTTCGGCATTCTCTATTTCCATACATAATGCTTTTATATATTATCAAAATGTTTGATATCCAAAAAATAAAAATAAAAAATAAAATTTCAACTAAAATTTCTAATAAACTTTACTTAAATTTTTACAATAATAAAACTAAACTGGATCATTTATATCCAATGGACATCCCTCGTAAAAAAAAAGATTAATTCATTTATACCCTATTTGTTAAAAGATTTAAATATGTTAAATAAGACAATACAAGAACATATATAAAATTATACCATGTTTGTTAAAAAAGTTTGGCTTATTCGTGTCTCTAGCATCACTACATGTCATCATGTCTCTCGTATCTCTTTTTCAATTTTTCCGGGTTACCGTCGCTGAGTTACCACGGGTCGGGTCTTACTCCGGGCGAAGAAGATGACGTTATTGATATTTTTGTTTTCCGGGATGGTACTGTCGTGCAAGAGAACATTACAAAAAAAGAACTATATGACCACATGTATTACATTCTCTACAAAATAACAATCTTAACAATGGGCACGATAGATATGTCGGTTTTAAATTCAGGAAAAATACTAACCAACGTGTTGCGATGCAAAATCAAAGGAGTCCAGAGTGAAGATCGATGCTTTTTAAGCTATTCATTAAGAAAAGGGTTTGTTTGCTTATTAGTATATTTTGGAAACTTAATTGGCAAACTAATACATTTACTATTCAAAATTGGAAAAATGGGTGTTGTGTAATAGAGAATGTGTGCGATAGGGGAGATTGTGGGACATAGACTTAGATGAGAAAATTACCAAAAGGGGTATGTGTGTGGGTGAGAAATAAAGTTTTTTTTTCTTTCAATCATAATTATTCAAATAATTGTTAATATAATTTTTTATAAAAAAAATTTTAAATACAAAAGAATATATTTTTTTTTCTTTACAATTTGATAAGAATTTTATTTAATAATTTATATATATATTATATACATCTTTTGTATCCATACACTTTATTTAGTGTACAAATGTCTATACACTTTATTAAGTTTACAGACACACAATATTAAGTGTACGAATGTAATTTGAACAAAACCATTATAATACAAATAACTGAAACCCTAAGAATTAAACAAATTACACAAATTACATTTGTACACTTAATAATGTGTACGGACATATGTACACTTAATAATGTGTACGGACATCTGTACACTTAATAATATGTACAGACATCTGTACACTTAATAATATGTACAGACATCTGTATACTTAATAATGTGTACAGATACAAAATTTGTAAAAAAATATTTAACATTATCAAACAAAAAACATATCAAATTATAAAGAAAAAACATAGATTTATAGACATTTTAAAAAATTTCAAAAACCAATTTTAATTACTCAGCATTTTGTTTTTAAGATTGTAGGGAGCATATATTAAATAAAATAAAAAATCAGAAACTCAATGGCATTGATGTAAATATGAAATGTTGATGAGGGTTGAAAAGTCATGTGAATAATAGAAAACAGTTAAAAATGTGGAATTTGCTAATTGTAAATAGTAATTGTACTACTTTTACAATTATGTTTTGAAAACTGTCTATTTTTCCAAATAACTCTTAAGAAAATTAGCCTTTGTAAGCCCAACGATGAGAATACTAACTAACCAGTTGTAAGATTGGCAACAGTGGCGATGGCGAGAGAACGTACGGTGTAATCAATTTGAAACAGAATTGCAAATTGCAATCTATTAGCAAATTAAGTCTCAGCCCATGATAAAGAGAAAAATCATTTCAGACAAAGCTTCCTAGAATTGTATATGGAAAAAAACTTCTCAATTCTAGGAATTTTTAATCAATTATGCTGATATGCATATATTATCATGCGATGTAGGTAGCAGAACGAGCTCTGTTCTTATGGAACAACGACCAAGTAGTGGGTTTAATTGCTCAGAACAGAAGCGTGATCCATCCTATCATATTCGGTTCGCTGAAAAAAACACAGAATCTCACTGGAACCAAGCAGTTCACGGTCTAAGCGTGAATATAAAGAGAATGTTCATGGAGATGGACCCTAAACTCTTTGAAGGTTGCCATCAACAGCAGTACGAAGAGAAACAAGACAATCTAAACAAGTGGAAGAGCAACGCCAAGATAGGTGGCCATCATGTTATAATTCTAACTAACACCGGCAACAGTTAGGGCATGTTCTTTATCTTATCGCAGGATTGAGGCGAGCGACCAACAAAAGTCAACGTTATTCACCACCGGTAATCGGATGTCTCTGGTTTTCTCCGCAACTGTTTTGGTGAGTCACAGCGTCTCCGATATTAATATCGGCGTTGTACCCTCCCCCAGATATTTCTTTCCAAAAATTTTATAAATTTTGGTCGCTACGAGACCCATATTAAAAAATAAATTACGCCCCTTTGTGCTATAGATAATGATCCCACGTCCTTTTGTTAGTCTACTTTAACTTGAAGAAATTAAATGTAAGTGCTATCTTGAGTAAATTATCTAACCGACAACATATAGACAAACATAGTATTTAAAAAAACCCAAATTTTCGTTAATCTATAATCTAAATATGAGAACGAAAAGGAAAAGGGAACAAAACTAATTTTCAGAATGGACACTAACAAGTTTATAAACATACCTTGATATAGAGATTGATGTAGGTCAATTTAAAATCACTTCAATAAAACAATTCTTTGATTTTATTTTTAACTTGTAAAAATACTCTGAAAACGATAAATTCGAAACTTGTTTTTGTATTCCGTAGAAGTTTATATATAATAAACTAAAAGGTGTAAAACATATAGGTGTGAAACCAAGAGGTGCAAAAATAAATATGTATGATTTTTAAAAGATGGAAATACGTACGACAAATAGATGCAACAATTAAAAAGTACGATTTTTAAAAGATGGAGTACGACGAAAAAACACAATTATTTGAAAGAAAAAGATTTGCAACTCTTGATCATTAATAAGTATCAACCATTAGATGAAATAATAGAACAATTCTCATCCGTTGGATTAAAGATGACAAAAAAAAATGAGTTTGCTATTATATATAGATAATCCAGTTATTTTGAACCAATTTAAATAATGTCAAAAAAACAAAATTTAATACATTTTTTGCTCTCACACGCGTTATTTTGCACAAATGTTTACTATATATTGATGTTTAGCTATATGTTACTATCTGAACTTTATTTTTGCAGTTAATATAAAAATATTACTATAGTATTGCGTTGATACTTAAACATGCCATTGGCACACGTAGTTGATGAAATATTGGTGTGCTTTAAGTCGCTAATTATGTAAATGCGGTAAACACCGACACAAAAGAAAATTAAACACCGTTTGAAGACAAATGAATTTGATTAGTACGTTTTACTTAACATCAATTATTATTTCTCTGAAACATTATGTAAAGTCTAACATATACTATACTATACGTCTCTACTCTCTACCAATTGATAGTCTCACAAAATCGAGAGTAAAATGCACTAGCCAGACTTTAAGAGACAATGGAGAAAATAAAACAAATGGGTTGATAAAGTCTTATATATTTGAAAATTTCTTATTCATTTTTATCATCTGCAATGGAATAGATTTTGTTAAATGATTAAGCTTATAATTTATAGCTTTACTAGAATCATACGATGATACTAATAAACCGAACCCAACCAAAAAAGGCACAATTAAAAATACCAAAAGCTTGTATACGCATACATGCCTAGGCATGCACCTACAAATTAATTACTTGATTTGTGGTTTGAACTAATATTATACCGCGTTATATACCAAAAAAGAAAGAATATGGTAGCGTAGGTCTTAGGGTATATGATATTGTTAGTTTGACCGTATATATAAGTTCAACTCCGAACTTTGAAGTTGGTATGGTATGGTATGGTCGTATGGATACTCTCGGTCGTCAAATTCAGAAAATGTATGTCAAAAATTAAATGTTGAACTTCAACTGCAAAGATATATAAAGAAATGTTCGATTTAAATCACGACTATATATGTATTTATAGCTAGCTCGGTCTACTAAATAAGTCAATGTGTGAACATGTGAAGCCTGTTTGATTTATTATGCATGGCATGCGACCCGTTCGACTTTACTCGGTTTGGTGGAGAACTGAAGATATTAAGTACTTTACCATGTTCTTAAAAGAAAAAAGTACTTTACCAATTACCATATATGCATGTTGAGTTGTTGACCAAAACAAAAGTACGTAAATACGGTTTTACACTGCAAGTTGTTTCACATATATGATATATACGATGTAATTACTGAAGTCTGAAGTGAGACACTAATAACAGCTGGATGCCGCCAGAAAAGCACAGCTGGATTAAATTACAAATTTGACTAACCTGGAAACGAGACATATGTGAAATTGTTAAAGTATATTGTTGTAGTATTTAATTACTTATGTATAGTGTAAAACTTACACATGTTTCAAATTCATTCTTAATTAAGCTAATAATGAAGCATGGAAACTAAAATTTTAATATGTGAGAAACTGGTAGCAGTCAAAGTGAAAAATAAAAACTGGAAAGAGAACACATAATTTGTTATCTTTCTTATAGTGTTTACTAGCAAGTCCAGATTATATGATTGATTCCAGTATTTTAGTGTAGTGTGGTCTATATTTGTTTTTCTGGAGTATTTGTTATGGTAATAAAGTTGCCGTCAAAAAAGTTGTCATAATTGTGTTGAGTGTTGACTCACACGTGCATGAAACTTGTAAAATTATGATATCTTTCAATAAAATCTTCATAGGTAAATAAAACAAACCTTCATAAGTTAAAATATGTACTGTACTATCGTTAAAGTCAAATACAAGTTGCAATATTGGGATTTCAACAGGCCAGGCCACTTGTAATGACTTGCCACTGGAAGACGCGTGGTGCGTGCCACGGCGTCGTTGCCAATTTCGCTTTCAAATTGTCCATATTTTTTTTCTTGTCATTTTCCGACGTTTGTTATTAACTACATGATTACAAATCCGATCAACTATAAATACCGCAATTTACCTTGTAAGAACTGTATGTATACAGTACGTGAACGAAATACATTTTAGCCACGATATTTACCTTTGTATTCATTTACAAATTACAATTCTTCATTAGTGTATATATGATGTATACTGAAGTTGACATGATCTGATGATCATACACTTAGGACATCTGCATTGTGAGTTTTTTACAAAAATTTCTCATTAAAAAATAAAGTATAGTATAATATTTTTTTTATTATGAGAGCTTCTCATGAGAATCTTTGATAAACTTTATCGTTTGTTTTGAGAAACTTTTACAATAAAAAATCTAAATTTTCTATTTTATTATTTTTTTTGTTAATGAAAAACTTGGTGAGAGACTAACTGCTGCACATAGTCTTACATAAAGTAATTATAAAAAATCAAAAAGAAAATAAACAATTCGGAGTTAATTAGGTCACGAAAACGAAAGTTAATTAGGAGGTATAACTAAGGAAAGTTTTATATAATTAGGTCCTTTTTTACTTTGCGTGACAAAAATCTACTTAATGGACAGACAACAAACAAAATAACCCCTACGTGTGTTACCTACCGGTTTAGTAATTTCAATTTTGATCACACCCGGTTTTGTCTCCCCCTCTTTCTCTATATATCCCCCACCATGACCGACTCTGCTAGACGCGTCGTATCAAAAATATTCGTAAAAATCTTTCTTCTTCTTTACTCTCTCTCGCTCTCTCTCTCTCCATCGATCATAATGGGAATATGTGTGTCGTTCAATCAGAAAAACCCAGATACTTCGCCGACGGTGAAGATCGTGACGGTTAACGGCGATCTACGTGAGTACAATGTTCCGGTAATAGCATCTCAGGTTCTTGAAGCCGAGTCAGCAGCAGCTTCGTCGTCTTCGTCTTCCTCTAGACCTTCTTCTTACTTCATCTGCGATTCCGACTCACTCTACTACGACGACCACATCCCGGCGATAGAATCCGAAACGCCGCTTCAGGCCGACCAGATCTACTTCGTCCTACCGGTTTCTAAACGTCAGAACCGTTTAACGGCGTCCGATATGGCTGCTCTCGCCGTTAAAGCGAGCGTCGCGATACAGAACTCCGTCGGGAAAGAATCACGTCGGCGGAAGAAGGTTAGAATATCTCCGGTGATGATGTTGACGGGTTCTAACGATTCGGGGAATGAGACGACGGTTAAGAAAGGATCACGGTCGGTTGTGAGTAAAACTGCGCCGTTTAAAGGTTCGGGTGGTTTTAACCGGTCCGGTTCGGTTCGTAATTTGAGGAGATATACTTCGAGACGAGCTAAGCTTGCGGTTCGATCTTTTAGGTTGAAGCTTTCAACCATCTATGAAGGCTCCGTCGTTTAGGATGCTTTCAGTTTTTGAGGAATAAATAAATAAATTAGAAAAGAGAAAAGAATGAAAACATTATTAGAAGAAGCAGATATTTTTTTTTCTTTTGTTACACACTGATGATATAGTTTTTTTTACACGAAGAACAAATTTGTATATTTCTTCTTATACTTTTGATTGTGTATTTTGGTCATTGTAGACTAGAAATCAATCAATCATATATTTGTTTACAAGAAAATTATATATATATATGATTAATGATGTTTCTCAATTTAACCATCATATATTGTGGCTTTTTTTTATTTGTTTGCCTTTTTATCCAAAGTAAAAAAGAATTGCGTGAAAAAAGTATAATGCGATGCTAAAGTTACGTGAGAAAGTATAATGTGATGCTAAATTCGAACGATTGAAGAATTACTTGAATTGTATGTTAAATTGTGAGGAGTATAAGCTTAAATTAGGGTTAGAATTTGAAAGTTAGATAAAATTTAAGGTGGAATTTTGAAAGTTAGATAAAATTCAAGGTGGAAATTGGAAAATTGATTAAACCAAAACCTCTTGGCTTCACAACCAAGGAATTTTTACTCATAAATGTCTAGAAACTTATTCTATATCATTAAAATAATCAGTTATTCTATGCAAAAATAAATCAAACTTTGAAATTATAAGATAGTTAATTATTGTTTTGAAAGAATCTCTTAATATTTTAAATTATTTATTGTAATATTTTCAAGGATCCTCTGAACCTACTTATCAGTTATCATTGTCCAATAATATTTTCAAGGATCCGTTGATTACAGTTTGATGTGTGTGTGGGTGATGTGTCAATCAAATCCTTGTATAATCTTTAAAAAAAGTTGTGTCAAAAATAACAATGTCAATTTAGGTTTTGAATAAGTCGTTCTGCTTACACGATCTAACTATGATTTACAACCAAAGAACCTTTTTACTAGCATGGTCATGGAGTTACTTACATATGGGCCATATGATATGGCATTTACAGGTGCAGACATTGTAGAAGCTTCAACATATTATACGTTGAGATGTGCTTTCGTGTTTGATGAACAAAGTGATAAAATATGACAATTTAATATAAACTTAAATCCAAACATATCTGACGTAAGCAAAATAAATTTATATAAGTATATTCAAATTTTGTATTTGATTCTAAACAGAGACGTGGTGTGAATATTATATAGATTCAACTAGGTACACTATGAAGCCACGGTTGAAACTTGAAATGGTATATGAACATTGTGGCCTTGTGGGTGCTGAATTGGTGATTGGTTTGACTTTGAACGTTAAGAAATCAATATTCTTTCTTTTCGCTCTTAAAATAGCAAGTCCTCCGACATGACTGGCAAATCTCCGACAATGACAATTGACAGGGTTTGTATATGGAGGCGACGATGTGATCAACTATATCAATTTCTTTTTTTTATCAGTACATTAATTTTCCATTTTATTATTTCTTACCATATACGTGCGTCATATTAGAAATAGTAATACCATATACGTGCGTCATATTAGAAATAGTAAATAAGTGCGGTATGAATTTTTTTCTTGGGTTATTGTGATGGATTCTACAAATTTATAATGGCTTAAATATGAATATGGCACAAACTGTTGTGGTTTACCATACAGGTTTATCGTATTTTCCTTTCTAGTCATGTTGTCAAAAAATAATTACAATGAAATAAAAGAAAAGATAAAAGGCAGCTCCTTTGATTTTCTAATGTGTAGAGAGATAGATAGGCCTATGTTGCCACGTATGATTATACCGTTGTCCGTTTGGTATGTACCAAAACAACAAATGGCATCAAGTCATTAAGCCAGTGACCAAATCGCCTTATTGGGCCGTGTGTTTCTTTCCTATTGAATCAATCGATTAGACAAGAAAGTCAACCTTCGTTTGTAATTTTGGTTTTTGGTTTAATTGAATTAGTTTTGGTGAGAGAACCTTACACGAGATTTGAGTGATCCAATACATACCTGAAATTTTATACTCCCTTCCTTTCAAAATGTTTTAGCTACAACACATAGATTAAGAAAATTTTTACTTTTAACAATTTCAACCAATCAGAAACAATATTGCATAATATAAAATACTAAACTAATCTAAAAGTTGATAGAAACTTGAAAACATTCTATATTATGAAACAAAAAACTTCTCTAAAATATTTTATATTTTGAAACGGAGAAAATATATTTATGCACCCTCTAAAAACTATAGTCTATGAAATAGTTTTCGTCCGTTGACCAGAAAACATATGTATACTCCAACATAGTAGTTTTGAAATAAGGTTCCGGTTGGATAAG
Source organism: Camelina sativa (assembly GCF_000633955.1). Classification (NCBI taxonomy): domain Eukaryota; kingdom Viridiplantae; phylum Streptophyta; class Magnoliopsida; order Brassicales; family Brassicaceae; genus Camelina; species Camelina sativa. Next base: position 9,574,589 of record NC_025687.1, read on the forward strand.
CTTGAACTTTTTTTCGATGGACATATTTTCAAACTTATAATTAATGTCCATAGCTCACATGCGACTTTAAAACGTATCATACCTTTTTTTACATAATCAAATCTGGTATTGATATTGAAATTAAATGCATAATATATTGGGATAGCTATCTTCCACATATTACAAAAATTTAGCTCTTTATCATCAAGTCACCAAAATCAATTTCGCATTATTGATTTTAAAAATATAAATAAAATTGTTTGAATTTCTAAGACTTCTTATATATCTATATTAACATTTTTGAAGTACATTTTGTGTTATGCCCATTTAATTTTGTTTATTTAAAAAGTTATTTACAACATTATCCCCTAAAAAATTTCCAAAACTAACATTACTCCAGATTTTGTTTCCTAAATATTTTACATTTTATTTTAATTTAAAAAACAACAATCAATATGGAAATAGAAACTATCATATATTTAACCATACATTATGTTGTGTTTTGAAGATATTCTATATCTGAATCCTTCATAAACAAAGAAAAAAACAATTTGATTCCCATTTTGTTTTCTAAAATATGTGAGCTTTGATTCTTAACGTAAGAAAAACTTCGATTGACAATTATTTAAATATTATAATTAACATATATAAACTTAATAAAATTTTTAATTATTACGAATATGTAAGATTATAAAATTCTAAAATACTATAAAATGTGGTTATATAGTAGATGAGTTATAAGAGAACATGTTGAATATAAAAAATTATTAAATTTGTGTTAAAACGGGTTAAATCCTCATTTAATTATTTATCTACACTACTAATATTAGAATATTTGACATAAAATCAAGTTGATTTAACTAAGATTGTATAAAATAATTAAAACGTATAATTACTGATTATGTATTTAGATCCCTTATTTTTTTGTTATAATAATTAAAAATCAAAATAAAATCTCAAACACTAAACAAAATAAACTAAATATAACAAACAAATGGTCATGAAGTGTATTGCGGGTTAAAAAATAATATAAATATTTAACCGCATAACAACTAGAAAACTTAGTTATTCCTCTATTTATAAAACATTCAATATTCAACAAATAGATACAATATAAAATATAAATTATAACAGAAATTATATGCCTGCGGGTTAAAATCTAGTTGATTGATATAACTAGAACACGATATAGTTTGTTATGAACTACACAAGAATTAAGAATATACCATTCTACCAACACAAGACTATATATAGGCTATAGTCTATAGCACACATACTGCGAGTTATACAAGTGTGAAACTGTAATAAAATTTGGTAGATAGAGTAATTAACAGTCCTGGGAACCGTCATTGACGAGGAGAACAAAAGAAGCAAAATACGATACGAAAACAAATCAATCATACATTGATTTCTCTTTCATTATTCATAAACCTGTATGAGAAAAAACACGCAAAATAAGGAAAGCAACTCAATCGTACCTAAACACTTAAGAGAAAAAACTAACTTAAATCATTAATTGATTTCCCTTTAATCTCCAAGATATCCTTTTCTGACAAAAACAATACAAAACAACAAATATTTCCCAAGATATGCATGAGTTTGCTTAACATCACTGCTGTAGACCCTATCTTTGGGTTTATATAGATATATTGTAGTAATTCTTGATGTACACAAACATGCATGATATTATCTAGTTATATGTAAAAATGATGCATTTCTAAAAATAATTAGTAAATTTGAATAACGAGTTTATAAAACGTTTATCTCAAAAATGTCAAATTCTTAAGAAAAATTGGAGTAATTGGCTAATTGCTTAGTTAATGTTTGGGGGTGGACAAGGGGTTTCACTTTCAATATCTCTGTCTAAGCGATCAATTATTTTCAAAATATTAGGTTTGGTCAAGATTTTTTCATGGACCTTTGATTTGTTGATAAGCTCGATCTTATATACTCACGTGAATATTGGGTGGATACAATTTTTTTTTTTTTTTTTTTTTTNGGTATAATAGGAGAAGAGCCTCATATTATTGGTTACAAAAGCAATATGACGGGACGGCTGGTAAAAACAGTATATATCTTTTCAAACAATAGTTTTGCTACACAAAAAACGTTATAATTAAAAGGATTAAAGTAAGCAAGAAATTAATGATTTTGTCAAATATGTCGAACTATGTTACTGTATATATATAAACATTCAAATGAATATATATATATATATATATATGTGTGTGTTTAGTAGTTTAAAAAAATTAGGCGCAAATCAGACTGTATAGGCCCATTATTGTACCTTGCAAAATTCTATCTTCGACCTAACATAGGTCCATTAAAACACTATATCAGATACAACGTAGACATGGAGGCAAAAACCACACCTGGAACGTCGTACGAAATTGCAAAGAGAAAAAAAAGAAACAAATCAGCCTTATAAAAGTTAAAATCATATTATATATATATATATATATTAACGAACTGATCATCTAATAAGACTAATATTAACGCACTCTTGAAAACTCCTCGGATATACAAGATTTTGCGAACTAGCTAGACAATTGCATAATTTGCATAACTTAATTATGAGTAGGTCGAAACGAACAAGCCCTAATTAACTAGGCCTCTACTACAAGTTCGATTTTACTTATATAAATAATGGCAATTACGAGTAAACATTATACCTAATCTATATTATAATACCTCTCTTTTACCTAAATTTTGTGTACTAACACATGAATCTTTTTCTTAAAGTATTAACACAACCCATAAGCACGGCTTCATGGTTCAGTATTCTGAGTTTTATCAGACATCAACAAGATCATCGTCTTAATTTGTTGGGCCTTTGTTGCCACTTTTAAGGTTATATAATAATATATATAGCACTACAGAGGCATTACGATATATTCAGATTCATGGTATCTCAAGAGAACTTGTTTCTGAAGATGTCTTGACTTGTGTATCTTGAACTATGAACCATTGTTTTTTTTCATCAAAGACTCCATTTCGTTAAGTTTACAATGAACCAATTACGAGTCATATTATACGTACATTCGTTGGATCATTTCAATGGCAACTGACTAGATCTTGCTTGGTGGGTCTAATTCAGGTAAGGGTCGTGAGGGACAAGTCCAATATATCGCAATTAATATATACAACTTTATCCCAGTGTCTATACGGCTTAATTCACAAATGATTCGAGTTGTTATCGGCTGGTAATCTTCGCCCATAATCCATAGAACCTACTTAACGAATGATAACATTGTTTAATATGATGATTCAACTTTATATGCCTTGAGTGATCATATAATGTGTTTTCATGTATTATATCATGGCATCACATGTATTTCATTTATCAGTCAATTAGGCTTTTGAGCGGTCAAAATATGTTTATAATATAATGGAATATTTTGATTACTATGTATTTAGAGTCCACTAGCTGAGTGTACATTATTAAACGTTTGAATTTGATAATTCATGCCATCATGAAGGCATTATATGGTCATAAACATAAAGCTCAAATTATTGCCCACTAATCATATACAATATGTTATATATGTCTGAAGTAATTAGCCCTATATGTATATATTGTTGCAGTAATCAAGAGTGTGTTGATAACGTTAATTAATAATCTGATAGACAAAACCACAGAAGGGAGAAAGTAGAACTAAAACTTTTAAAAGTGGTTGATTACAATAATTTTAAAGCATGTTCCCCCTCTCCAAAGTGTGCCGTTAAGTTGACTAAACCACTCAGATCATGCATACCTCTCAATTAATAAACAGCCATCGTATTAGAACACGACACATATATAAAAAGAGACCGTTTAAGGATTAATAGTAGTGTACTTAGAACTATAGGGAACATAATTAAATTTGAGACGGATAGCAGGAGAGAAATCAGCCGCTATTTATTTAGGTAGTGGACATTTGGGCGGTGAAATGGGTCCACTTTTACATGTGTGTCCTTTAGTTCCTTCCTAGTAAGGCCATCTTCAAAGGGACATCCAAACATCATTTTAGTGTAATTTTTTTTCACCAAAATGTGACACACCAAAAAAAAAATCTTACAATTTTTAACTAATTCCATTTTTTTGTTGACATTAAAAAATTAATGAAGATAAGAGATTCATGCAACTTGTTAAATTAGTGATTATCTTTGGCTATATTCATTATATTTAGTTGTGAAAATATGTAACGAAAACCTCTGTTAAAGTTATACACTCTGAAACGTAAGCCGACAACTTCAGTGAAAGGATAAAAAAGTGATGATGCGAACAAAGGATTCACATACTGGCTTTTCATGTTTTTTTCCTTTTTCATATGATCCAAAACAAAAAAAAAGTTTTGTGCCATGCATGTCTGCTTTTATCATTTATCTTGTTTTACTAAACATTTCGAAATTATATATAAGAAAGTATATAAAATATAATTTATTAAATATATCGATCGATGTTGTTTTAACTTGTATATGTGTTTCTTCTTTCTATTTCTTGTGAGCATATTAAAAATTTTGTGAAAGAAAACCTTCAGAATTACCCTGACTTAAATATCTATATAAAACTAAAGAAAAAAAATTGATAGATAGATAAATTCAACACCGCGCCAAACAAAAACTTGATTAGATACTGACTATGAAAAATTTAGAAGTATTTTACAACTCTCATCATTATCTCTTTCCAATCACCCTGTTTGTGGTTAAGAAGTCAATTTATTATTAACCTAATTAATAAACCACATAATTTAAACTAAGACAATATATATAATCTACACTGTTATGGATTCAAAAGATTGGACTGCATGCAATCTTACTTAGAATGATGTGATATGTGCTTTTATATTTACTTTTGTGAATGTAATAATAATATGTGGTTGTTCTATTAATTAAGTTTTTGTGGTTAAGAAAAACAATTGTAATGTACTTTATTATTAAAAGCTTTAAAAACAAGATGCTAATCATCAAAATATAGAAAACCAAATAAAAGTAGGAATCTAATGATATGTAAGATAGAACAATGACGGAATAATCGTAACATTTATCGATGATATTTTTCTTTTAAAATGCTTTTGAAACTAAGTTTCTTCATTTCATGAGCTGATTTTGAAAAGAAATTTTTTTTTTCTTGAAATTATTATAAAGTTTACTATATCCTGTTGTATTTACTAATCAACATGAAATTACAAATGTTACTAATCGGCAAATAATGAAGGGAAAAAAAGATTTAGTCTCTATGAATACCAACTTAAACTATGTGGATGCATAAACGTTTTTTGTTTTCCTATAAATATTAAAACTTTTGATATTAAAGTAAAAACAGGGAGTATATAAGAAAAACTAAAAATGATGTTGAAAATGATTTTCGAAATTTTCTTTCTTATGGTGCAATGCTAATATGCTATGAATATTTCTTCTAAAAGTAGTTTAAAAATTATACTATAGTATACCCCATACATGATAATCTTATTTAGAACGCAAAACTATCATGAATCGATATAAGCAATGATTATAAAGATCAGCATCTTAAGGAATGCTATAAAAAAATACCGGAGCATGATTGGGTTTTAATCATTGCTCTATGCATGCTTGTTCTTAGGCCCTCACGCCCTATGCATCATTATTCTCATGTTACATTTTTCTTGGTAAAAGCATCTATATATCTTTTTGTAATGACAGAAGAAAGCATATATCTTTTCATGAACACTTAACAGTAGAAAAATTAAGAGAAGAGCCGAAGTGCTTCAATGTCCTAATTCGATTTATTATACTACGTACATAAGAAACGGTGAGTATCCAGGCCATTATTGGAATTGTATATCCAGCATCAATACATGATCTTAAAGCAAATAAAGCCCGAGTTTTGGGGTGATTAACTAGTTTTGATACGATTAGAGAAAATTTATATTACTATAAAGTTAACTCTCAATTGACTGTGAAACAATTGACAAAGTAAAATACCAATAAAAGAAGAAGTGAAAGATGGTTGGAAGTGTCAGGTGGTGCGTGGGACTTCACTTGGACTGACGCACGCGCACCATTCGCTTCCTTCCAAACTTACTGATTGGATATTACATTAACAAATGGGTCCAACTCGTTTTATATTACGACACGTTGACCCCACTTCCTATGCTCCTTCCTCCACTGCCTTATGTTTTCCTTTTTTATCGTATAAGCTACACGAATAAGATGAATTTTGATTTGTAACTTTAGGTTTAAAAGTTACTATATATCACAAGATATATTACAAGATCTCAGAGAACGACCATACGAAGAATACTTCCTTAAATACACAAAGTTGATGCATGTCAAACCTACAAAATTGATGTTTTGTAAAAATTGATGTTTTGGAATATTTTTTTGTCCGACAAAGATGAATGTTTTGTAAACTTCAAGAAGTAATAATTGAAAATATTTAAAATTTTGAATTGTTATTAATTTAAAATTAAATATTATATCTTTAGTCAATAAAAAAAAAATATTTAAACTCATTAATCATTGTTTTCTTAAAATGTATAAAACCTTTTAATCTGTCTTTAGAAGACAGAGGGAATATTTCTTTCTTTTTCCAATATCTAAACCGTGATGATCTTGTGGCTGGATTTAAATGCACAAATAACCACGAGTATAAAACTATCAATCATTATACAAATAAGCTCGTCCTTCTCTTCTTTACTTGAAGTTTGCACTAGACCCAAAAGAAGATATAAAGCATATACTATATTTATACTAATATTTGAAAATATATAAAAACAAAAATAAACAAAAGAAAAGTCTCCACTCTCCATTACCACCACCACCTATACATATATGCCATCAAACCTACTCTTCTCCTTCACCAAAAACAAACTCAATATTCACTTCTTTAATTTCACTCTCAAGTCTCAGCTTAGCTTCCAAACAGAGAAAACACAAATCATGAGAACAATGGTTGATTTAGGAAAGCAAAGAGATCAGCACTATCATCACATGCAAATCATAACCACTCCAACCACCGTAGACTGTGCCCGTGAATTCCGTCTCCGACGAACTCTCCGATCACTCATCGAATGCATGCTCCCATACTGTTGCACTTACCAACAACCACCTTCTCCTTCACACCAAAACGACACCGTCTCAGTGTCTTCTTCTACTTCCTCCTCTTCCTCTTCAGACCACTCATCCTCATCCTCCTCCTCCTCCCATAGCAACAGCATCGTAAGTGGAACTTTCTTCGGCCACCGTCGTGGCCGAGTAAGCTTCTGCCTTCAAGACTCAACCGCCGTGGGATCTTCACCGCTTCTCCTCCTCGAACTAGCTGTTCCCACGGCGGCTTTAGCCAAAGAAATGGACGAGGCAGGTGTTCTACGTATAGCCCTCGAGTGTGACCCTCGTAGAAGCAGCAACAGCCGCTCGTCTTCGATCTTTGATGTTCCCGTGTGGTCGATGTGTTGCAACGGAAGAAAAATGGGATTTGCCGTGAGGAGAAAGGTGACTGAGAACGACGCCGTATTCTTGAGGATGATGCAATCTGTATCAGTCGGAGCCGGAGTTGTGCCGTTGGACGAGGAGGAGCAGACGCTGTATTTGAGGGCGAGGTTTGAGCGAGTCACTGGTTCGAGTGACTCAGAATCGTTTCATATGATGAATCCGGGTGGTAGTTATGGACAAGAGCTTAGTATATTTCTTCTGAGATCGTGAAATTAAGTACAGTGGCTTATACTATAATAAGATTCTTGTCATGTTCGTGTTTTTTATTTCTATAATTGTACATTTTGAAATCATCAAAAGAGGGATATATGTAATTTTATCATGTTTGCCCTAAAACAAATAATGGGTTCTAGAGGATACCATACGTAAGATAGATACCCGCCAATATTGTTTAAATATTTTCAAGATCCATTAAACGGAGCGATCATTCCGGCGCAATGTCGGATACAAAATACTATAGTGCTTTACCAAAAGAAAATATAAACAAAAATTATACAGTGGTGGTTTTATGCTTTTGGCAGAGGTATAAATTGATCCGCGCGTACACACTAGACCATTGCAAATGTTTTCATAGGACGACGATACTGATTAATTCCACAAAGAATATATACCTTATGTATAGACGAACTTTTTAGAAACATAGCTATTTACCCAACAAGGCAACAACTGAATTACCATAGTGTTCGGTAGTTATAATTACTTTGTTCGATCTTACAATTATTTAAGCCGCTCATAAGGGAATAAAAGTATGTAATGAAACATTTTTTTATGTTTTGAATATATTTAGCTTATGATGTATATGAACTATATTTTGGTAGGTACGTAGATTAAAAGGGAGAGATGGTCGACTGTTCTTAACTCTATACCTCAGAAAATGGTCGACTGTTCTTAACTCTATACCTCCTTCTGTCTATGAAAGATTGATGTTTCAAGTATTTCACACGAATTAAGAAATACTGATTATTAATTTTAAATATAATATTATTTTCTTACTAAAAAATATTATATATTTATAAACCAATCACTATTAAATTTTTTTAGTGATCACTTCTAGAAGTTTATAAAAGTTTAATATTAATTAACTAAAAGTGGTAAAACATCAAACTTTATGGGACAAAGAGAAATCACATAACATCAATCTTTGAGGGACATATGGAGTATTTCTTAGAGCATGACCACCAATCGTTGCTCTTAGGGATATTTTCAATAAGAAATTAAAAAATATTGATAAAGTAAAACAGAAATTGAGTAACCTTTCTCGGAGGAGAAACATAAGAATCGTTGCTATGCCATGTGGCAGTTTATGGTTAGTCACATTTTTCTTTACAGATTTATTATTTAAATTTATAATAATATTAAAAGAAAATGATTAAAATATATTAATTAGAGTAACGATTAGCGTTGCTACCTCTGGAGATGACCTTAGAGCATCATTACTAGAGAGAACGTGTCATCGTTGCTCAAAGAAAACAAATTAATATTTAATATATGACTAGTAAAAAATTGACATGTGTTAAAAAAATATTAAGTAAATATTTTTCCCCTAGTAATTTCAGCAGCGGTTCTTCTCCATCTCTCCTGTTTATATATTTTTTTTTATTAGTTTTTATTAAAGAAATTTGGGGAAGTAACCACCACTAATGATGGTGTTAGTATCTTGTTGTCTCGTAGATCATACAGACGAATTTTGGTTCGATATGCTACGCCACGACAGAAAATGAAAGGATATACTTTTTTTTATTAAAAATATCTTAATTTAGCTAACCATATCCTCGTATTTAGTCTAACAATATAAAATATAGTCACCAAATGGTTGAACTAATTGCGTTCGGCTTTCTCGTTATGAATATATAGTTCTTCCAATATCCCAAGGGACCATGGGCATGTCAATTGCACGTACATACAGTGCCTCGTGAACCTCCATGCTAAAGTAATGTGCGACTGCGACCAAACAGGATCGTGGATCTTGGTTTTAGCTTCGGTGTCTGGTTCGGTTCCAAATCAGTGCCACGGTAGTCGGCAGGACATCTTTATTTTTTTCAATTATTTTATATATATATATATATTGTCTCTTTGATCGCACCGAGTTATGCATCTCCCCCCGTCACTCGACTCATTCCCTTTTATGTTTTGGATACAATAATTTAAGATTCTATTGGAATAACAAAACCCTTATAATATACACGCACGCACGCTCTTAGTTTGATTTAATGTTGTGTTGTTCGAGAGTAAAAAGCCACGAATAAAAGTCAGTATTCAATCATGGAATTGTTGTCCTACGGAACACTCCCAATTCAATATTCACATAATACTTTAGGAAAAAAAATTATAGAGACACCCTCGTTGATTGGGTATCTTGAGATACATTTACCGTACCAGAATACTGACTAATTTTTCCAGAAAAAATATTATCATGAAAAATTCCATCAATAATATAGAAAGAAGAAGCCCACGTCCCAGAAAATGACAGAGGCATGCAAAATCGTGATATCCAGCAAGGTATGTGAGACACTTATAATCTTATTGATATGTTCTTTTGTCCCCTTTTTATGTGAAATAGTACTGTCGTTTGATTTTTCTTGTTCTCCATTATAGATTCTCAAAATCTGCAAAATCTTGTTTTTTTGTAATATGTATGATTTTAAATAAAGAGACTGTTAAATAAATAAATAAAGAGAAGGAGAGGAATGGGTGATGCACACGAGGGTCGATATTAATCCTAACATAGAGACATAGTTGGCTCCACAACCATCTCCTTTAGTCTTCTGTCATTCACGTGCACTTTCAACCCCCACGGTTCCCTCTTTGTATTGTTTAGATGCAATGTAATGAATATTTCCATGTAAATGATTTCCCCATTGTTCATAAGATGGGATCTTATAAGAGAAGTATAAGAAAACTCAGACTATTTCCGATCATCCATTGTGCTGCCCGTAAATCCTGAAATTCATTTTAATTAGTAAAACAATTCAAATAGAAATATATGACAGTTGCACATATTTGATTTGTAATCACTACAGGTGTGCTACTAATCTTTAATCCTTGATTACCATGTACTATATATAGTATTAAGTTCTGCCAACTTTATTTTTTTGAATAAAATGTAAAATTTATTCGAAAAAACTTTTTTACAGCAAATATGTCATGAGTTTGATAGTGTTTGAGCTAAATAATTTGAAAAAGTTAAAATTTGAGCAAAAGAAATGTTAAAAGTGCAGAAAGTCTTCTCTTTGTCTCATCTTGATGCAAACCATAACTCCATACAGCCTCCGTAGCGGTCAATTATTTACATTTTTAATTACATATTTCAAAATCCAAACAGGTTTCGAACTATGATTTATCCCTTATAAAAAAAAGTTCAGGTAGAAGACGAATCAATTTACCAACAATATTAAGGAAACGAATAACACATATCACAGAACACAATTATCTAATTATATCACCATATCAATTTTATTCGATACAATAAAAAAATTAGATATTGATAAGATTGCTTTCTTATTATACCAATTTTATATCATGATTGATATAGATACGAATAAGAATAATTGTAAATTCTTAAATGGTGACGGAGAAAGGCAATGTTTGGTCCAGCACGGCTAACCATTTGCTTTTCGTTTGTCATATTTGCCGGCTCCAAATTATTGAAGTAACTTATAAAAACCACCCGTTTGCATCTTATAGTCAAAGACTCCAAGGAAAAGGGAGTAAAGATAAAGAGTCCGATTATTTCAAGAACCTATAATAATAGTAATCCGATTTATGGTCGGAGTGTAGCCTACTATTTTTGGTAAGAGTTATTCGTCTATCATCTAGCCCTATGCCCATAACCTTAAAAAGTAACAAAACGTTAGTAACGTAGAAAACTTAGAACAGTAACGTATGACGCGAGAGAAAGCCCGTTTGCAATATATGAGCCCAAAATTTAGAGGTGAGTCAATTCGGCCCGGTTTGCTTATCTTTTACTGAACGAATTGTCCTTGATTAATATCCCAAAATCTACACTATGAAGGTCAGAAGAACTCAGGAGTCTCTTATGAATGATAGTAACCAATATGAAGTCAGAACAGAAATGAAAAAAAAGAGGAATGAATGATACGTACCCCAAATTCGATTAAATTGCGCATATGAAGCTACACCTCTTAAACTGAGTCGAAAAAATCCACATTTTGTTCACATTGATATTTAATGAGACAAGAGTGGTGCCAAAAACTGGAGGCATTTATTGGTCTGACTCAACCGGACCACGTCGAAAATGAAACTCGATTTGGAAGTTTATGTAATGTTTACTAGAATATATATGCGTCTTTAAATTTATACTAATATTGAACATGCTCTATCAGTACCAAATGGTAATTAAAATTTTTAAATCTACACAATTTTTTTTAAAGAATATATTTGAGTCTTATTTAAAAAAAAAAAAATACTATTTTTGGACATTTTTTTTTTTTTTTTACAAAGCCAAGGGGCTACATTTATGTTATTCTAAATGGAATGGTAAAAAGAAGTCTTATATAGATTTCTCATTTATGTGACCACAAAATATTTGTTACTATTTTATGTCCCATTGTCAACTCTTTTATGGATCGTGTTAAAATTGTCCCCACTTCCTTAGTTGTTTTGAGATCGACTGCATTAATTGCTTTCTTTTTTCTTTACATGTGTTTTATTTTATCTTATTTCTTCAAGGCATTTTACTATCGAATCATAGAAGTATAAAACCGAGTAAACAAATAAAAAAAATAATGCAAAAATTATAACTATATATTAATATAAATTAATAAAATATAGCCTTGTGTTTTCAAATAATTGATGCATTCACGTATTAGTTATTAAAATATTAATACTAGTACTAATTATTGCATTATTTTCAGAGTAGTTGAGTTCTGAGCACTGAACAAGTGAGTGTTTACGAGTGTACTATGAAATATTAATACTAGTAATTATTACAAAATGTCGAGGAAATATTATTAAATGATAAATTTTATTATTAGTTACTGGAGTATTAGAATAATAATAAAACTCGGGATACTCTCTCTCAGTCTGAAGTCCCGGGAAAAATGTCGGTATCACTTTCCTGATTTTCTCGCTCATTTTCCCGGAAAGTTACGATAGAAAAAAAAAAAAAAAACAAATTTATTATTTTGTTTCGGCAAAGTTTTGGAGTCACACTAACATAATAAGCATATAAACGACAAAGCCAAAAAAAACCAACCAAAAAGACTGGAGCTTTTTCGAGATATGCTCTTTGAGTTGAGAGTTTGAGACGACGTCTCAAAGGAAGATACTTTTGATGGGCTGTCTTAGTTTTTATTATCCCTAAGTACTTGTTAGTAATATTCTCTGATGAGTTTCTACAAACAGACAAGAAAGAAAATGATGGGTCTTTGTTCTCCTTCACCTTCCTCATCTCCTTCTTCTCACGATTGTTCTTCATCTTCTCCTAGGTAAAACCACAATTAATTTACACTTTCTCTGTCCCTTTCTTCTGCAACTTGAAATCAAATTTGTTAAAAATGGGTTTTTGTCTCACAGGAACTCGGAGAAGAAGCAGAAGGTGATTGTTGCATCATCACCTTCAAGATTCTCTACCTACACTAAACAGGTAGTACTATTTCTGAGCTTTTAAAAAACCAAAACTTTTTTTGGGGGTTTCTAAAAAGTCACAATTTTCATGGCAGAGTGTGTCGATTGAGAAGAGATTACTAAGTTATCAGGATTCTAATTGCAACGTTATGCCAAAGGTTTGAACTTTATTATAGCTTTGAATGTTCACTTCACATATTGTTTTCGGCAAATGTGTAGCTCTTAATGTTTCTGTAGTCTTCAGAGGATTTGAGAAAGGAGATTGCTTCACTCGAGTTTGAGATTTTGCGCACAGAACAGTACCTGCTCTCTCTTTATAGGACAGCTTTTGATGAGCAAGTTTCTTCGTCTTCTCCTCACACAGAAACGAGCTTAGTTTCTAATCAGTTTTATCCCAAATCCGAGCAATCAGACGTTACTAGTGTGTTCAGCTACCAATATCAAGCTTCTCCGGCGTCTGAACGTTCCTCTTCGTGTCCTCCTAGGAGTTTCCAAGCCAGCTTAAAAGCTTTGTCTGCAAGGGTAAGTAACACCCATTTTGCATTTTACTTTGGCTTTGTTTAACCAACCTTGTGATGAGTCTAACAAGACTTGATGATGTTTTGAACATTGTGCAGGAGAAGACTAGATACGTTTCTGGTAATCACACTACTCTTGGAGATCTTCTAGGTTCTTCTCATATAGTGGATAACGTGGTGAACCCGAGTAGGCTCTCTGAAGATATCTTAGAATGCATATGTTCTGTGTATTGTACACTCTCCAGCAAAGCCAGAACCAGTTCTTGTCTTCAGGCTTTTGCTTCTTCACCCTCATCTGTCTCTTCCAAAACCACTTTTGATAGCTGCAACTCGGCAAATGTGCCACACAGTGTTGTAATAGAGTCTCTAGAACTTCACCTGGATGATGGTAGTTTCAATCACGCTGCTCTAATGCTCCAAAACTTCAGGTAAATACATACTTAAAAGAGTAACACAATTTGCTTACGTGACAGTTTTTACAATGACTTGGGGTTGACCTGAAACGTTACTCAATTGATTTGTATAGATCACTAGTTCAAAAGCTTGAGAAGGTTGATCCCAGTAGAATGAAACGTGAAGAGAAGCTCGCGTTTTGGATAAACATTCACAATGCCCTTACAATGCATGTAAGCAAACAATAACTAGTCTCTTATTGGTTCTGTGTCTTGTATAAAAGCTTCAATTATATCTTTATTCTCTCTCTGTTGCAGGCCTATCTAGCCTATGGAACTCACAACCGTGCGAGAAACACCTCGGTTTTAAAGGTTTGTTCTTTACATCTCTTAGACTGATTGATTTATATGTCTTTGCTGTTACTTAAGCCCCCTATTATATAACTCTCAGGCAGCTTATGATGTTGGAGGCTATCGCGTAAACCCTTACATTATCCAAAGCTCAATCTTAGGCATTCGTCCGCATTTCTCACCACCTGTATGCAACACACTCTCTTTGTTTTGTTTTGTTTTTTTTTCTTTTGCTTCACTTTCACTATATTTCATATCTTGTATCTGAGATAGTTGTAAACAGTTGTTGCAGACATTGTTTTCACCATCAAGAAAGTCGAAAACTTGTTATGTCAAACACATCTACGCCTTGGAATATCCCGAGTCACTGGCTCATTTCGCTATTTCTTCAGGAGCTTCTACAGATCCTCCGGTAGAAAAAAAAAAAAAAAGCCTCACCAAGTGTACTAATAAAAGTTTGGAATTTATTGTTTGGATTCTAATCTTGTACACTTAATTGTTCTTTCAGGTTCGGGTTTACACCGCTGACTGCGTTTTCCGGGATCTAAGAAAAGCCAAAGAAGAGTTCATAAGAAACAACGTTCGTATACACAATGAGACAAAGATACTATTGCCCAAGATCGCTCATTACTATGCTAAAGATATGTCATTGGATGCATCTGCGCTCATGGAAACAACGGTAAAGTATTTACCAGACTCGACGAAGAGAATAGCTCAGAAACTGTTGAAGAAGAAGAGCAAAAACATTGAATATTCACCGGAAAACTCAAGTTTCCGTTATGTAATCATTGAGGAACCAACAAGAAAGACATGATGATATGATGTAAAGCATACAAAAACGTCATGTAGTTTGTATTTTAACAAACGAGAGATAAACTACACGCCGTTTTTGTTAATTGATAGCCACATAAAAAAATTCTAAGGCCCAGAAACGAAGTAAAGTGAGAAAAAAAATGAATGGTGAGTGATGATGGTGAAAGTGAAAGGCCTTATTTTGGTTTGTAGTTGGAGGAGAAACTGTATCGGCCATTGTTGTTGTTATTATTGGGCTTAGAGAGGAAACATCTAAAGCTATATGATGCAGAGCTCGACGGTCTTCTTCTCTGGTGTTGTTCCTCTGCGTGTCAGATCGGTGTTAACTCCAGCGAATCCAGCTACCGATCGAGCTTCGATGGCGAGTTCCTCTGGTCCTAAGTGGGCTCAGAAAACCATCACGCTTCCACCCCAACGCCGCGGATGTCATCTTATCACTCCTAAGGTTTCGTTCTTTGTGTATATTCTTTGCTCTGTTTGTATCAGTTGATGAACTCTGTTTTTAAAGCTTGTGTGGTTTTGGGGTTTTGTTGTTTGAAACAGATATTGAAGGAAATAGGGCAAGACTTGTCAGGTTTCAATTGTGGTCTTGCTCATGTCTTCTGTGAGATTTTTTTTTATTTTTAATAATTCTCTCTGTAATATTATCATTCAGCTTCTGCTCTCTGTTTGTTTTTTGGGGTTCTTGATTGAGTAATTGTGTGTTGTTGTTTGTTTGGTTTACAGTACAACACACAAGTGCTTCTCTGACAATCAATGAGAATTATGATCCAGATGTTCAGGCTGATACTGAGACTTTCTTGAACAGTATTGTTCCTGAGGTATTAGTTGTTAACATGTCTTTATTTACTTCATCATTATGTTTGCACACTTTTTGAATCAAAGATGTTCCCTTTATCCATAACTGATCACCAATTATTTATTTTTGGGTTAAAACTCAGGGGAATTCAGCACCTTGGAGGCATACTATGGAAGGTTAGTTTACAGTTAGTTACCTTTCTTTGTTATTTTCATCAACCTGAAGCTAATTTGTGAATCAAAGATGTTCCCTTTATCCATAACTTTCATACTGTTTCTTTTACCATCAAATCTTGTGTATTGAGAATTGAATTCTGTAAATGTAATTGCAGGTCCAGATGACATGCCAGCTCATATCAAATCATCAATGTTTGGATGTCAACTCACGTGAGTCACACAATCTTATTGTAACCCTAGTGTCTAGTGTGTTGCATAATATATTCTTAGCTCTTGGATGCCCACTTAACAAGTGTTTATGGCTCTGCAGAATCCCAATAACAAAAGGCAAACTTAACATCGGAACTTGGCAGGTAATAAATTTCTTCATCTGACTATAACATTACTACATTCACATGTTTTCATATTTCTTCATTTATGGTGCTGACTTCTTTGGATGGAGTAGTAAATGGATCATCAAAACTACAATGCTTTGCAGTTCAAATCTATATCACCTAGATTTCATTTGCATCTACTTTCTCTTATTTAAAGCTTTTGTGTTGGAAATGTTGGGGTTTCAGGGAATATGGCTATGTGAACACCGTGATGCTCCAACCGCACGCAGAGTTGTGGTCACTCTCAATGGGATCTAGATATGTCTCTTCATGTTAAATGGCTTGTGTAACCTCGTGGTTTATATAGATTTTACGGTCTTATAATAAAATTTTACTTTCTATATGAGACAATGTTGCGACAATTTAATTGTGGTGTTTCTTGCATCAGAAAAATCCATAATTGGAAGGTATGTTAAGAGAAAGAAACTGGAGAAACAATGATCGGAAACAGAACACATGATTACTCCAACATTGTTACCGCAAAAAAGATGTAAAAAAAGAAATCATATATTTCTGTAGAAAAAAGAATGTGCTCTGCAGAGGAGAGCTCATCAGATAAAGGCTATAAATGGTTCTTTGAGACAAAGAACACAAATAGAAGGGCAAAAGAAAAAAAGTAAACAAAAAAGGTTACATGTTGGCGAAATGAGAAACCAAAAAAACTTCTGTCCTGAAGAGCTTTATTTATGCTTTATTATTTCCTAGCTCCATGTCTTTCAAATCCATATGTTCTATTCCTTCTTTGATAAGTCTAATCTCATCTTCTGTCATACTGTGTTTACCATGCGGTGTTACTTTCGTCTTTCTCTGTTTCTCCAACTCCACCGCCCAACTGTAGATAACCATCCCCACCACGGCTAAGACCATACCTGCTATGTTCTTGAATGTCATCTCCGAGTCAAAGATAAGCCATCCTAATGTTAAGACACAGACTGTTTTCATGTGACCAAGAACTTGGAACGAGGTAGCAGAGAATCTTCCGATGCAGAGATATTGGCTAATGTTGCAGAAAACCGCCAATGCGCAGGAGAGAAGGATGCATAGCTGTATGTGTGTGTGATGGTTATCTAATTGTTAGATAATGAGTTTGTAAACGGGACTAG
This sequence comes from Camelina sativa, assembly GCF_000633955.1. Taxonomy (NCBI): domain Eukaryota; kingdom Viridiplantae; phylum Streptophyta; class Magnoliopsida; order Brassicales; family Brassicaceae; genus Camelina; species Camelina sativa. The sequence goes on from NC_025687.1 coordinate 9,592,132, forward strand.
GAGATTTTCAGATACTTACAATGGCACCATAAGTCATCTTGTAAGTAGTAATGAATCTGCCACTCAAGAAATAGTCAACAAATGGACCAAAGATGAGGAGTGAAATGGCTTGGATTGGAGCTGTCTTGCTAAGCAACTCAAATGATCCAATTGCGTATTTCTTCTGCAGTGAACCTATAGACTGTTTCCAGAAAAAGAAATTTTATCATCAAGAAAGAACTTAGCAAAGTAAGACTCTCCATAAGGAGTTTTGAGAACTAAGACAGCTTATCTCCCAGATTAATGAAGCTATAAATACCTAACAGTATCGATGTTTGACAGACAGGTTATGAAAAATACTCAAGGCTACATGACAACTTATCTAATGAAACGCTTAACGTATATATCCAGAATGATTTAAAGAATGAAAAAGCAGAGTCACTACCAGATCGCCACTTATTTGAGAAATTCAGAGATGAAGCAACAAAGTAAAGGGCAAACACTGAATTTTGAGTAAATAGGTATGAAGAAAAGCTTACAATCTGCTGGAGAGAAGTGGAGAAAACGGCAGTGCAAGCACAAATGAAACCTTTGGCATTAACCTTGACATCAGTGACAGTACAAATCCCAACTCCTACAACCACAACCATGACAGATGCCTTGACTTCTCTCGAGTAATGCTTGCTATGTAGAACCCATTCCATCACGCAAACAACCGGAATCATACTCAATTTCGAAATCTATATGAAATGTTGGACAATCAGAAGAAGGATCTTTAAAAAAAAAAGCTATAATTGAGAACACATAAAAAGAGGGAAGCTTCACTAATCCACCTGGTAGAAACCAACAGAGTTCAACATGAGACTAAAATTCATAGCAGCGATAGAGATATTAGCAACGAGTGAGAACCAAAGAAGCTCCCAAAGAGGAACATGCTTAGACGCAGATAAGCCAGTCGCGTTTGACACCATCCCAACGAGAGCAGTGAGAGCAAAGTGAAACCCCGTCAGAGTCGTCGCTGCATAATTCACAAAATTCACAGATCAGAGTATTAAAAACGAAAACGATCATGCAGATCCAACGAAAAGTAAAACAGGGAGAGAGAGATCAGAGAATCAAACCGAAGCTGAAGCCGAAACCAGAGGATGACATTAGCTGTTTATTGGCCATGATGATCCCAACGGAACTCGTAACGTTCATCGCCCATGCTCCGACGTCGGATACAGCCGATGGCTTCTTCTCGTTCTCTGCCTTCTCCATAACTTCTTAATTCCGATTCGAAAATTGTAAGTAATTCGAAAATCAGAAACCGATTGTTATTCCAACCACAAAATCAGATCCGGACGAGAGTGTGTGGAGAGAAAAAAATACGAATCACGTACGTTCTCGGCTTCTTCGTGGAAGCCGCGAAGAAACACACACAGAAACGCGTATCTCTGTCGTCTGCCTTATTTTTTCCAGTGGCTTTCTTCGTCGTCGTCTTCTTCTTCACCCGTGGTGATTTCGGGGCTATTACAAGTAAGCTTATTGTTATTCCGCCATTGATGCTTTCCTTGAGGGAAGAAGCCTGTGAATGTGATTATTAATTTATATAATCTCTCATTAAGAATACAAATTTTGTTAACATAATAATTAAATTAAAACTTGACGTATTTGACCTTATGTTAACGTTTTTGGTACGCACATGATTTAATTGCCACAATGCGTTTCAGTAACCCGTATTCTTGTCTTTTTCGCTCTTTTCTTCCCATACCATAACGTCTCTCGTGTGTGCCTTTAATTTCCAACACAGAAAATATACTAACGTTTAGAACTTAACTAACATCGTTTAATAGTGAATTTAATAGACTACTAGTAGTATTATTGAATTTTACGATTAAATTCGATTACAAATGTTTCCCAAAACATTACTAGATCTTGTGTCTGAAAACATGAAAATGTAACTGAGTTTTTTTAGTTACATTTCAACTGTCATGTATGAAGAAAACGATAAGAGTTTCTCAAAAAACATAAGCAAGTTGTAAAGACAGCTAATTTACATGTATGTCTCTTTCTATGAGGCTCTTCTTCTAGTAATCAATAATAAGAATCACAATTCACAACACATGATCTCCAAACATCATCTATATTCATATATAAATCAAAATAAAAACAACATTATACATTGTCTAAAATGAGATTTCATGTGCCTTTTTTTCCAAAAGATCCAATAATTTCTTCTTCTAACAAACATAAAAAGAACTTACATAATGGTTACTACCGCCTGCAAATATATCAAATATGCATAAAGACTTTGTATTATATATAGTACAAAAGCGGAATATAGTCTTTGCGCAATCTCTTATCTGAATCAAATCCTTTTGGCAGCTTTAAGAGTGTCTCTGTGCTCCTGGAGGCGGCGCAGGCCTTGGAAAGTACTGGTTGAATTGCTCTTCTCCAAGCGTCGGTGTTTCCACATAAGGGCTCTGCGGTTCCTATATACATACATTGCATTTCATGATTCCTTTAGATGGTGCATGTAAGAAGAGACTGTGAGTGAACCAGTGTCTTCCGGCTAAAATAACAATACCTAACAGAATCAATCTTATCTCATGATCTCTCATAAGTGTCATAAACAACTCACAAACCAATTTTCGTAATCAATCTATACCCTATATCATTTCTTAAATCTCTACCACATATAAACATGGAGCTGTCTCTCACAATATGTAAAACAAGGCCTTCAAACATGCTTAGTGAAAGTGGATATATTAAGACTACACGAGTATATGTTCCTCTGGATTCGTTTAAGTACTAGTAAGATGCAAATAGTGTGTGTGGTAAATGGAATGACTAAAGAGGAAGGAGATGTACCTGAGGTCCAACTTTAGAACGAGATGCTTCATCGGATTTTGGTGATGTGGATGCATTTTCATGGTCTTGACCATTTCCGTTTAGTTTGTGAAGTTCTGCTCTTACTAAAGGATCACTCTCACTGGCTATCTTGTTCTTCTACATGACCACAAAACTAAAAGCATCAGTCCTCCTTATTTCTCGAAGTACATTTAAATGTTATATTGAAAAGATATGTGCTATATTCATTCTAATACGGGAATAAAAAATATTTACCTGGAAGATCTTCCCTAGAGTTTTTAACCCCTTGGCCCTTCCACGAAGCTCTTCTCTCTTGGCATTGGGATCTTGAAGTACCTAAGACGAAAAAATCATAAAATGGTTACAACAAAGAAACTGAACCAAGATGCTACATCAGCCAAATAGTGCATGTATAGCTAGACTACCATACCAGCTCACAAACACGGGAGATAGTGTTTTCGATATCAGCAACATTGAGCTTCCACAGAGAATCAATCATCACTTTCTTATGGGTTTTCATATACTCTTCCAGTTCCTTCTCGGTATAATTGCCTTCAGCACTTAGCTGCCTTTTCATTTCCTCTTGCAGCTGGAATAAAGCGTATGCACCTAAGAAGACAGAAAAAGAACAGTCACTAAATGTTACTCCCTAAGAGAGGAGACCAAGTTCTACGAGGCTCGGAAAGTATACTTGGGGTTTCATTTTCAGTAGTTGAATTAAATTTTCGTTATGTAACACATGCTACAACCTCTAGGACATGATATAAATATGATGTTGTTCATGAGTCACTAACCTGTTGCAGCTGTTACTTGGGATTTGATGAAGTGGCCTTTCGTCCTAAACCATTCAGCAACGAATGGTACACCGAGATAAATAGCTTTCTTCCCAAGCTCTTTTGCCGCTTGTCTTACATAAATATATCCGATTGTGTTCAACATTTCCACCCCGTATGCTGTTAAATATACATACAGAAGAAGATAAGTTTGCCGTTTGACCACAGATATGGCGTAAATGGAAAGAGAAAGCATAAATTATATAAGGGGAACAATATGCTACAGAACATCTTACCTGCATTTGAGAGTCTTGTTACTTCAGCTTCAGCATTGCTAACAAATTCATCTTTGTTCGTCATATATAGGTTGAGGCGGTCCTTAAGAATCTGAGCAAGTTTGTCTTCTCTTTCTTTCTGAACAGCCTGAAACCAAATACAATCAAACATGCTAAGGGCATTATGAACAAAGGGGGAATCTGGGTACTCCGTACTCTATGTTCTAGTGACATGCCGAGCACAATTTTTTTATCTGTTCCGATAATCTAAACAACTGTCTCTTAAGAATAGATGTTTATTCATGTCAATAGAGTGTGTTAAGAAAATTTAAAATACGCTTTCTCATGTTTAATGCTTGAAGTATAGAATGTCACGAAAGAATGGTGATCAAAGAATTTTCTTAAGCAGGATAGATCAATAAATGATAAGTTTACCCTCATTTTGTCTATAAGCTTCTTAGTATCAATCTGATCCCCTTCAGTGACGATATCAAGTGAAGCCATTGATGCCATAGCAAGCTGCCCAATGTATTCTTCAAAAAGTTCACTCCCAAAAAGCATAGCAAATATTGCCGCGGGATCAATGATCTCACTGCAAGAATGAAAACCACAAGTAAGAAGTAAGGTGAATACAAGTTTTTTAGCAGAAGATCAAGATCAATGTCACCCAAACTCCACAAGGTGCAAGCAGCGAATCAACCATTGAACTATGACAAGAGAGAAGAAGAAAAGACACTTACGTTGAAATCCCTGACTTCCCACATGTGTCATAGGCCTGACGTTGCCCTGGATCACTTAGTACTTGGTAGGCCTCTCCTAACACCTGTATAAAGAACTTACGTTTTGAAAAAGCTCATCCAAAAAGATTCACCAAAGAGGAAAAAAATAGATCAAGAAAGACAGAATACTGAAAGAATTGACATACTATATATACTGATCTCTTAGAAACCAGATAATCTGTTAGGGAGTATAAAGATTGATCTAAAATATCTGTTGTAATCTTAGATCAGCCTTTATCTCTAAAAACTGATACTTATGCTTTTGTACGTATATATAGAGATGTAACCTGAACCTAATCAAAACAACGATCCGTTGATCAACTCTCTACATGGTATCAAAGCTCTGATCCTAAAATTTCCCTAAAGTTTTATTCAATCTCTTCTTTCTAGGCTAAAATCCACTTGCTTCAGATGCGCTCAACAAACAATGAGAAAAAAAAAAAAAAAAAAAAAAAAAAAAANAAACCCAAGCATCTAATAGAAGAACCAGGTGATGATGCACAAGAAGAGATCATGGTAAACCACAAAAATGTAGACACTAGATAGACAGACATCATCATCTATATTAAAATCAGCAAGCTTTACCACTACAATATGTTTTTCCCAAACATCATATATATGCCAATATAATAATAGTTTTTCCTAGATATCAATTCAAGATAATAGTGTCTGTTTAAGCTCTTCTATCTAATTAAACAAAATATAAAAGAAAAAATAAGAGAAGTTGCCTGGAAATTATGAGCAGCCTGAGGATCATTAGGGTTTTTATCTGGATGAACTTGGCGTGCCTGTAGAAGACAAAAAAAAAAAAAAAATTCATTCATTATAAAAAAAAAAAGAAGAGATTAGGTCCAATACAAAGGAACTTCTCCAGAGACACTAACTGAGCTCTTTCTTAATAATAAATCGAACTTTCCCAGATCGGAAGACTGACCTAATTTTGTAACCCAAATCGAAATCAGCTAAAGAAATTACAAAAACTATTTTAATAAAATGGGGAAACCTTGATGTAATAGGCTTTCTTAATCTGGGCCTCCGTAGCGGTGGGGCTAACGCCGAGTACATCGTAAAACTCCGTCTCCTTCACCATTATTAAAAATCAATCCGATAACGATCACGATCTAATGACTCTTCTTCGAACGTCCCCCGATTTTAGAACTTTGTGTCGGATCACAAACCACAAAACTTTGTCTAAGTGAGGAGGAGAGGACACGAAAACACTCCACGCGCGGTATACGTTGACGAGTACGCGCCAGCCTTTTCAACTCAACCGTTCCTTTTTTTTATTTTATTTTATTTATTATTATTACCTCTTCTATTAATTTGAGGTGTCTTTCTTTATTTGACTATAATATTAATATATCCGTACATTTATTTATATTCGCCACGCGTTTTTTCGTCAGCATATTCCTCTCTTTTTTTGAATTTTTCAGTCTGATTTTTATCTTAAAAATTAAGCTTACGAGATTAAGGAAAGTTTTTTTTATTAAGATTACTAAAATTAAGATTAAGGAATGCTTTTTAATTTGTATTTTTGAATTATCTTAAAAATTAAGGAAAGCTTTTATCACATTAATATATTTTTTAGTTTATAAATTTTGGCTCAACCTCCTGATTCTCTCTGTGATTTACATGTCCTGCGGTTGGTCAAAATGTAAGGCATAGGGCTGGGCTGTATTTTTGCTTGTTAACACCTTCCAGGCTCCAGCATCTTTCAATTCAATCTAATGCAATGTTTGGTTAAACTGCAATGTTTGGTTAAACTCCAAAATCAAACTTGCATTTTGACAAACTAATATCTTTAGATTGTGATTGGTGTTGTAGTTAGATAAAATGTAGAATAAGAGGTATTTAAAACTTTGATCCTTATGACATGAATTCAATTTCACATTTGTGTTGAATTTTCAGATGAAGTGAACTTTTTTACATTGAATTATAGAGATTCGGAGTTTGGAGCTTTTAAGAGTTCTCGTGTATCTATTGCTTCCTCTGTGAGAGTGATCAAGAGGACTACTATTGATTTCGATTTGGCTGCTAGTGAACCCACAATGCATTATATTGATTAATGAACTCTTGTAAGGAACTCTTTGTAATTGGTTTATTGAGTTGGAGATCACATATTTGGTCCATTAATGTTGTGGTTCTCCACCCATTCCAATGCTTTTTTATTTCCCCGTCCGCTGAGTAGTCCAAAAGATATGCTGCTACTTCTCTCTCATTGTTTACCCAACAAACCATTAGCCTCCATCACATTCCATATTCTCTAGTAAACCATTGTTTCCATTTGCTCGGAGTCCGTTTAAGGCAGCTGACCATAGACCACGTCCTTGACTTCCAAAGTATAGATTTTTCAAAACTTTTTCTCCTAAAACAAATCAAATCAACATAAAAATCTAAAAGTTATATATATATATACCTTACATTTTATCGTTTTCTTTCTAAACAATCAAAGAGACATGAAGAGGGTACGAGTGTTTCTCTTCTACGTTTGTTATGAACTTTATTTATTTGCTATAATATAAACATGGAATTTATTACCTATGTGTATATATATTATCATTTGCCTATTTGGTGTACATGATAGTATGATCTAAAGATTTGTTGTAAATTAAAATTCAACTAAATGTTCCTATAATACTGACAATAGTTCTTCTTTAGAGTTTTAAATGTGTTAACACTCAAAATTTATCGTTTTAGAATTTCTTGGTCTAAAAATTGTTTTTGAAATCGACTTTTTCTTCTTCTTCAGATTAGACAAATAAACCCTATTCCGTATTGTAAAATATCATTTTATAGAGTCCAAAACTCCAAATTGGCAAAGATTAATTAAGATTGTTTAAAGTTTAAATTATTATGAAGTCTCCATCAAAAGGAACGGCCAAAGATTTTTGGGGGTGTGGCCGAAGCTCGCGTTTTGTCATGTAGTATTTGTCGTCTTAGCATGAAAAATCTAAAAACATATACGACGAGACGTGTACACATAAGGCTGTGTGGTTCGTGTGGTTCTATACAAAAAGGCAAAGGTACTGTACCATGCTCGTGCCAGCAAACGAAAAACTGAAAAGTTTCTTAGAAGTTATATAAGTATCAAACACAACATACAAACAAAATCATGCAAAGACAAATCCCTTCAGCTTAGTTTTGTTATTTTGAAGCAGAATGTTTGGTCTTGTCAAAATTGGTGTTTGCAACCTATTGCTTTTGATGGATACCATTTAACTTTAGACCATGGATACATTAAACACACAACTCTACATTTTAACAAAATACATTAGCCTAAATTTCGAACACAATTATTTTATTTTACTTTTAATGTGATAAAAAATATCATTTGAAAATTATATGGGGGAAAGGAAATTCGACTGTTCGTGTTATATAAATGTTAATGTAACAAAGTTTGTAATTTATATTTAATGATTAGAGATGAGAAATTTCGACAAAAAATATACTAGTAAGTAATACAATCATTATCTTAGGAAAATATAAGATTAGCATTGCCTAAAACAAAGATATGTTTATAATTGCTTCCAGCCCATAAAGTAGTGTCGAAAAGTTTTGGTTATAGCTAGTATTTCTATTTCTGTGTGATTAAAGATAGAAAAAGTTTCTAATTAACAAAACGGTGGAAGGAAATTATAAACTTAATTTTGTGTAAAGTAGGGAGCATCCGAAACATGTTGGGGTTAAATCACAGGCGTAATGATTTAAGAATAATAATCACCATCATTATCTTGTTATATAATTCTCACTTTATTACCTTTTTCTCTCTTTTTTGGTTCTTAAATGGACATTATACAAAACCACTGTACTCTCTCTGTTTCAAAATATAAGATGTTTTAGAAAAGTTTTTTTGTTTTATAATATATGATGTTTTCAAGTTTTTATGCAATTTTTATATTATGCAATATTGTTTCTGATTGGTTGAATTTGTTAAAAGTAAAAACTTCTTAATCTGCGTGCTTTAGTTAAAATATCCTATATTTTGAAACGGAGGGAGTATAAATTATACTCTCACTCTCTCTAAAAGATTGATGTTTAGAACTTTTTACATTTTTAAGAAAACAATGATTACTGAATTTAAATATATTTTTTTCTTTGACTAAAGAGATACTCCCTCTCTCTCATAAAGATTGATGTTTTGGGATATTTTTTTGTCCCATAAAGATTGATGTTTTGTAAACTTCAAAAAGTAATCATTGAAAATATTTAAAATTTTGAATTGTTATTGGTTTAAAATTAAATAATATCTCTTTAGTCAAACTAAAAAATATATTTAAACTCAGTAATCATTGTTTTCTTAAAATATGTAAAAGTTTCTAAACATCAATCTTTATGAGACAAAGGAAGTATTATTTAATTTTAAACCAATAACAATTCAAAATTTTTAATATTTTCAATGATTACTTCTTGAAGTTTACAAAACATCAATCTTTATGGGACAAAAAATATTCCAAAACATCAATTTTTATGAGACAGAGGGAGTATCAAATAACACGAATTGTTGTTCGCCCTAATATTTTCTCTCCCAGGCACGAACATCGAGGCGCCGTCTCCACCTTTCTCCTTCGATGCCGGTGGGGCTTTTGCTCGCCGGCGTCGGGAATTCTCTTTCCCCGCTTCTCTTCTAAGTCTCTGTTGCCCCTTTCTCTCAATCTTCACTTCTTTTTTCCCCTTTTTTGGTCCCTTTTTAACCGTTGCAAACCCTTACCAAAGAATCCAGACGGCGACAAAGTCTTGTTCATCACCGATCCGCGATTGGACCCCCGACCCAACTCCATGTCACCGCCTGACCTTGGCAGAACCAAGCTTGCTCCCTCTAGAGTTGTTGAATCCTGAATTCGTTCTGGTTAGCCACTGTGCTCTTCATCTTCCCGGGCCATTCACAGTAGCCTTTGGATCTCTGTGGATGGGACTCGGATCTGTTTTCGGCATGCTAGCATCTCAAGGTTCTTTGCCTTATATCCAAGCGCCCAATCCTTCACATGGTGAGCCCGATTATCATCTACTAAAGTACATGTCTGTTCTAACTCCTTATGGGTCTACCCTTAGTCAACATAGATTGGGCTTACTGAAAGCGTTTGTACGAAGACTGCAAATAGCTTGTAACACGCCTTTGTTGCTCTGGCTATACAAGAAGTCTTTGAGAACTCTACCATTAGTTTCACCTAGGATTATGAATCATGAGTTTATAAGCTTCACATTGAAAGGTTGTTTGTGCCCAACTCTTATGCTTAGGAGAACCTTGCCTATTGAAACATCTAGGATTTTTACTCATGTTGTTAAAGGCTTGAAGAGTTTCGGCATTATGATCATGTCGCTTAAGAGTGGTGATTACCAAAGCTTCTTCAGCCCATATATCTCATACCCGGTTCATGATCCCACTTTCGTGCATATCAACCTCCTTTTGAATATGCCTTATACCCGCAAGAGTTTGGAACCCAAGCTTCACCCATCCCTTTTCAACCAAACCTTGTCCGTGTTGTTCAAAACTAAATCGACCAAGCCTACCCTGCATTTTCTTTGGTCCTACTGGCTACATGCTTTGTGTGGATTTCTTAATTTCCTTGACCAAGGGCCCCAAGTGAGAGAGAACCCACCTGTATTGTTACAGTTCGAATTTTATCATAGGCATATAGCTTTAGTTTTCTTTGGAAGGTCTGTTCGTGTTTGCTTAAAGTCTTATGGTCTATCGCCCTGCAATCCAATCTACCCACTTGACGATTTCAAGCCAATCTACTTCAGTACCTTTCCCATCTCTCGGACCTTATGGATTGAAGACAACCCTCACTCCATTGGAAGCTACCTTCTGACTTGGGCTCTACATCCTCCTACTTTGAACCGTAAAACCATGGTTCCCAGAATCCCTGCCATTGCAGTTTTAGTGTACCTCGTCTTGGCGAGTGATTTGGCTTTGGATCCTCCTACAACGTCTAAGTGTCGCTTGACCTTGACAAACCTGTCATCCATCGTTTTCTTCGATGATGATCATTCGAGTATCCGTGATCTCACATGTTCCTATTTGCTTCATAGCATTTGTTTCATAACTTTCATGGTGTTCACCTCGATGTCCTTTATTTTCTTGTTTATGATATTGGGGAATACCTACTTTTGTAACTCTTTAAACTTTGGGATATTTGAATCTCCAGTTTGTACCTTGATTTGGTTTGAATGAATGAAATCATGTGTTTGTCCAAAAAAAAAAATGTACATTATACATGTATTTTTTTTGGTGCTTCACTTTTTTTTGGTCAGATTTTTATCAGCAAAGTATAATTTCCTGTGATCAACATGATGACAACTTCTTCTTTTTTTACCGTTTACTAAAATTACTTATTCTTGAAAGATTCCTACTTCTCTTCTTGCAGTGCATTTGACCTGTCATCCAATCGTGAACTAGTAAACCAGGAGCATTGTGATTAAGTTTAGTTCAAACGAATTATTAGATGTTAATATTCAATATAATATATGCATGTATATTAATGAGACAATTTTAATATTGTCAACCTTCAAGCATAAGGAAACAAATCCAAGAAAAACTAGTCATAGACTTGCATTAGTCAAAATGTCTTTTAAATGATCATAATTCAAATTCATCAGATAATAATATTTCATTCTTAATTAAAGTATAGTTATGGGACAAATTAATAAAATAGAGTAAAACACTCCTCAAAATATTCAATCTTCTCCATTTGTTCAACACAAACACACACATACATAAAAGTAAAAAAGACAGACACTCACTGCACACTTCTCAAAATACTTCTATCTCTGTCTCTCTCTCTCTTCCCTTTTTCTTCTTCTCTTCTCCCTAAGCTCTTCATAGGCACCAAACCTCTCTTTTGACCTAAGTGTGTGTGTGAGAGAGAGAGGCCTGCAAAGATAAAAAGGGTAGACATCATTGAAGCTCTTTACTTCATTTTAATTTCAGAATCTCTCTTAAACCTACGCATCTCCTCATTTCAAGCAAAAAAAAAAAAATATGGTTGGGTCTCAGAAACATGTCACACTCTCAATGCTCTTCTTCTTCTACTCCTTTTGCTTTCTTTATCTCTTCTCTCAATCTTCTCTTTCTTCCACATTTCTCGTCGACGGTGTCTCTGTCTGGAAAACCCCCACTGTTCATGTCGGCGACTCCGTTGGTAAGTGTTCTTTTTTTTTTACAAAACCAGTCCTTTAATTTTCCCCTTTCATTAGATTTTTACTCAATTAATTGTTTTGTTTCTTATTTATTACCCCCAGTTTTCAGACACAAGTACGGATATGATCTTTACATCTTCAGAAGCAAAGATGCATACAATGTCTGTGACTTCACCCAAGCCACTCTTCTTACAAAACCTAATTCCACTTCCTTCACGGTATCTATACATCTCTCTCTCACATTCACATTTATTAATTCGTTACCAAAATTGTGAAATTGGTGGAAAGGATGAGATTTTCATCTAGGTTTTCTCATAAATTTCATAAAGTTCTGATCATTTTCTTTTTTTTTTGACAAGTCTCCCCTTTTTTCCTCTCTGTTCTTGAGATTGGCAAAAAAGCTCCTCTTCCCCTGTTTTTCCCTCTGTTTTTTTTTTCTTTTTAAAATCAGTAGTTTTAGTGGATATTAATACAACTTGTAATCCGATGCTTTGTTCTGACAAAAAAAAGAGAATTGTTAAATGATTTAAACTTAATAGTTTAATACACATCAAAAAGTCATATGTTCAGGGCTCAATGATAAATTACAGTTAAAAGAAGCATCTAATAGTTTAATACAGTCACTAAAAAGCATCTAGACTGTATTAAGATCTTCAAAAAGTTTGAAATTTCAAACATTTATTGTTAAACTTCACTCTATAATGATACATTACATTTTAATCCATTTTCTTGATGAATCTTGTTTTCTCAGTGGTATCCATCAAGAACAGGCTCTTACTACTTTTCCTTCACAAACAACACATCTGTTCCCAAAACTTGCCAACTCAACCAGAAGCTCTCAGTCCAAGTGATCCTTACCGCGGCCGCACCAGCACCATCTCAACCACCAGCAATCGCCCCTGTTCCGGTTTCAGAAGGAGGAGTGATCTCGTCTCCTTCTTCTTACCCTTGGCCATTAGGTCCCAGAGAAGGTTCAGCTTTCTCTCCTGGACCATCTCCGTCAGAGATCACTTCCGTGACAGTTCCTGGTAAAGACGGTGTTCCGTTCATCAACAGTAATCCGGCGGTTCCACTCCCCACCGGAGAAGTCGACTCTACTTCCATTAACCCTTTACCCACTTCCACTAATTCAGCACATCAGGTAACATTCACATACGAAAAGGTTAAACTCTTTTCAATACTAAAAGGATTTGATTAATAAAATCTGTTGATGGTGTATGTGTGCAGGTGATGATGACAGTAACGGTGAAGCTAGTAGGTGTGTGCAGTGTAGCCATGTTTCATCTTCTTCTGTAGAGAGATAATTAAGAGAAGCTTTTACTGGAAGAATGATTACGTTCTTGATCTTATTGTTAATCAACTTAACTTTAGTTTTGTGTAATCATTCTTCCTTTAGCTTTTCTGTTTCTGTCTCTCTTATGGTAGGGCTCTTTGTTAGAATCTTTAGGGTTTATTTTGTTTGATATGCATTTTTTTTATAAAATTAATGGTTTCTTTTTTTTACTGAGTTCGTGTCTCTCTTTTTCTTTGTGGTGGCCACCACTGCTAACTCTCACTCATATGTCTCAAGATTTCTTTTCAGAAATTTGGGTCCCCTCTCTAGAAAATAAAAAAGCATATAGTATGGTTTAGCTTTAATTGAGAGTTGTAGTACTATATGTCCTATCCTTTTCTTATTTTCCAACTATTTAAAATGCGACATAAAAATTGAGAGAGCTGAACATTAATGAAAATTTAAAAGCATATGAAGGTTTCCGTGAACAAGATTCTTTACTAGCGTTTGCAATCATAGAATGAATGAATGAAACATTGAATTAGAGAAGTAGCCGTTTAGTTATTTCCCGTGAGTGGAAGAGAGGAAGGAAACAAATCAACTAGCCGACCGTTGAGTTATGATGAATATGCACTTGTGACTTGTGAACTCTATCAAAAGAAACAATTAAATTCATGTGACTAAATTAACAAAAGAAAAAAAAAAGCTTATTTTTATTTCATTGCTCGAAGACAAAAGACCATGCATGACCATTTCAAACAAAGATGAAAAAAAAGAGATAACAAAATAATTCACATATCCCCAACAGTAAACAAAAAAAGTAACGACCATTTAGTTTTGTATTCCACACATTTTATTTACAGAACTCAATGATCCAGCAGTGATAAGCTTGACAAACGAACTTGCAATGGTTGAAGCCGGAAGCTGCTGCCAAAGCTTCAAACTCATCTCGTGACCTCTCTTTTCCGCCGGAACATTGGGTGAACATCAACATGTCCATGTCAAAGGCAATGTTTGCGTTGATGTCTCCATTTTCCGCATCATCAGGAGTGACTAATTCTATGACAACAACTTTACCGTTCTCCGGTAGTGATTTCCAACAATTCTTAAGAATCTTGATGCAGTCTTCGTCGGTCCAATCATGAAGTATACGCTGTAAAAAAAAATGTAAATCCAGATGTAAGTACAAGCTCCAAGCATGCTACACTCTTACAAAAACATGTGTTAGAGAATAGGTGGAGTTGATGAACCTACTTTTAAGATCATGGCATCACCGGTTGGAACATCTACAAACATATCTCCGGCAACATGTTCCACTCCAGGGATATAAGGTGCTTGTGCCAAGGCACAAGTTAGATCAAAATTGATACCCTTAATATTGGGATACTTTGAAGTAACAACACCAAGAGTGTTACCCACTCCTCCTCCCACATCAACCAAAACATTCAATCCTTTGAAGCCTTCATAGACTTCAAGAGCCTTCTTCACGACCGCGATGGTAAATCCTGTTTGGTTAAAGAGTTTGCTAAATCTTTCATCTGTGCCCATATAGTCGAAGAGTTTCATGCCACCATGTGCGCGGCCAAACGCATCTCCTCCTTCTAGCACCACATCTTTCAGTTGTGCCCTGCGAAAATGATGTACATGGATATCGTAAGATTCATTTTTGTATAAAAGTGACTTCTAAAGAACTCAACAATATGCATGAATAGAAGAACTACCAAGTATTGAGGAAGACGCTGTCAAAATTGACAATGACTTGAGAAGCAAGGGATCCCATATCTTGAATGTTATCCTTCAAAAAGAACCTACAGATTGGCTCGGCTTTGTAGACCCTCTCGCCTTTTCCTTCTAAGACCTTACTGCACTTGACCATGGAATAGCTAGCGAGTAAGCGAAGCATGCGGTCCAACAGAACCGGCGCCTCAGGGTTACGAGGTGTAGTTGGTAGCTTACTCGCTATCTCAGACGGTGAGAGGAACGAATCGGTGCGAGCGGCTTCCGTGTAGAGAGTGTCAAAGACACCGAGCTCGAGGGCAGCTTTGAGGACCATCGGATAGGCGGCAGCATTGGCAAGTCTAACGGCCATCAAACCTAACTCATTATCATCATCAATAACTATTGGGGTTTTAGTGTTAGAGCTTAAGGTTTTTTCAAAAGGGTATCCCATTTCTCTTTCTTTTTGTTTTCTTCTACTTCAAGGCACTCTACGTGATCACACTGATCAGAGAGAGAGAGAGAGAGAGAGAGACTGTGTGTGTGTGTGTGTTTTGGTATATTCTTTGATGGATCTTTAGTTTTTCCTTTTATAGCTAAACTTATCCTCCTCTATCTTTCTTTAATTATATATCGTCAGCTATGCCGGCCGGTCCATATGAGCGCTCTATGTGGAATAGTAAGAGCCACTTGTGACGGCTGAAACAACTAAACATTGTTGTCTCATGTCGTTTGTTGTTATTCTTTTTCTAAAATAACAGAAGTCAATGTTCAAAGGAAAATTTCGGATTGTCAAACTTCATTAGTTACAAACTTACAATTTCGAATGTTAGTTAGTGTACGCAGTCACAGATAAATCTTAAGTTGTGTATCGGTAGCTGTGAGTCAAGAATGGCGATAGTCCTCGTTTGACCACAATCGGAAAATAACTTCGAACATTAAAAACAACATTATCTTTACCATACTATACGATTTATATAAAATCAACCTCGATAAGCTTTTAAAGAAAAAAGAAAAAAAAAACATTCGTTAGCCTTTGTAATTTTTTTTTGGGGAGGAAACAACGTTGGTCGTCTGCTGAGTTTAACAATTTTGAAAATCTTATATAATAAGAAAAGTTTTTTTTTAACTTTACCTAACAATGTAACATTTGGCACTCTACTTTTGTGACACATGCCATTCTCATTAATTTTAAATTTAACAATCTATTTTTTATTTAACTTTATTTTATTTGTATCTTATATGGTGTATAGTTTGTTAAAAAAAGATAATTGTTGTTTAGTTTATTTTTTCAATTTCAACATTTTTACAAAAATATCTTCCTTCCATTTTTGAGTTTTAGCATCTAATATATTTCATAATGAAATCATACACCATATAACCTAAAAATAAAATACTGATCACCCAACTAAAAATATAACAAATTGAAACCAAATAAAAATAGAAAATTGTTTCATACTTTTAAAGTAAAAACGGAAACCAAATTAATTTATGATAGACTAATTTAAAAATATAGAAGATTTTCAAATATATATATATATATATATATATAAATCATATTATATTTAATAATCATATATAATGTATTAAAGACACCGCTCAAATTTGTATTTAATAGTATTCTATAAATTACAGTTTGACTATCTTTAAAACATATGTACTAAAAAAATGGTATCATAACATAATTTTTTATCTCCCCCAAGAAATAATAGAAAACCATAGTTTCAAATTAATTTATTGTTAATTATATTATTTATTTTAAAGGTATAATATGAATACATGAATTAAATTTATTTTAAATTTAACATTCTATTTTTTATTTGACTTTATTTTATTTATATCTTATATGGTGTATAGTTTGTTAAAAAAAGATAATTGTTGTATAGTTTGCTTTTTGAATTTCAACATGGTTACAAAAATATCTTCCTTCCATTTTTTAGTTTTACCTTCTAATATATTTCATAATGAAATCACACACCATAGAACCTAAAAATAAAATACTGATCACCCGACTACAAAATATTACAAATTGAAACCAAATACAAATAGAAAATGGTTTCATACTTTTCAAAGTAAAAACAGAAACCAAATTATTTTATGATAGACTAATCTAATATAAAAGATTTTCTAATATATAAAAACTCACATTATATTCAATAATCATATATATTGTATTAAAGACACAACTCAAATTTATATTAAATAGTAATTTATAAGTTACATTTTGATTGTGTTTAAATTATATGTACTAAAAAAACATAATGGTATCATAACATTAATTGCTTTATCACCCTATGATATAACAGAAAATAATAATTTCAAAATTTAATTTATTGGTAATCATAATATTTATATTTAAATGATTAGAAATAGAGACAATATATAGAAAATAAAAAATATATTAAATTTCACACACTTTAATTTTCATGAATTTTTATAAAAACTGGTTAAACTTATAGTACAAGATATTTGTTTTGTGATATCGTTTTAATAAATTATTTTAAAATTGCCTTATCATATATAAAACTAATTTTTGTTAACTATTACTTTTAGATGATGACAATAAAATTATATAGGAAAACATAAAATTATCTATCAAACAAATTAAATAAGATCTTACACTTTCCTTTCTAGACTACTTATCAATTTTTAATTTTCTTAAAAAAAAGAAAAAACTATAAAAAAAAATTAAAAAATATAATTTTCCTTAACTATTTAACGAAAATAGTATGAAGTTGACTTTACTATAAGTAATGGTCTTATTACTATAGTAACATACATTTTAAATAATTTCAACAATACATTGTAATCAAAAATATTAAGTAATATTTACTTTAACTTTTCTCTTTTTCACGATCCTTCTATGAAACACTATATAACATATATAAATTATAAATTGTAGTTGAACCGTAATATTATGAATATTATTTTTAAGACATATGTTAACAATTACATCTGTTCATTTCATATATAATTTAATAAAAACTTTATTTATATTTCAAGTTAATAATGCATACATAAAATACGCATTGCGTGAGCTACTTTCTAGTATAATATATTTTTAAAAGTATGATAGGTGTAGAAGTTTATAAAACTTATTTGAACTATAGGATCAACGGGTTTGTTTGGATCGATTAGCCTATTTGTAAAATTTTGGTTGACTTTTAAAAGTTTTCCTGTCTAAAACTTATAAGAAATGATTAACACGAACTGTGAACAAGCTTTCGATAAACTCATCCTGGTTATGAGTTTTGGAAATTTATACTGAAGTTAATGTACGTATCATTCACGATTGACTCTTTATGGGTTTCACAATCCACATGATCTAGTATTTTTATGGCCGTTGGTCTATTTTAAATGGTCATATTCTTATCAGCAGCACACTCGAATCTATGTATCATTGTACGCATCATACTCGTATTAAAGTTATTTAATTTGTTCATAATATATACATACAAAACAAACATATCTCCGTAGTTATAACGAAGGGTGTTGATAAAACACGAGTGACTTTTATTTTTCCCCAAAATTCGAAATACTATGCATTTTTTAGTACACTTAATTAGTTTAGCGGCCTTTTATATATAGTTGCCTCTATATAGCTTTTGCCTTCTTCTTTTTGTAACTTTTACCGAAAGATTGAATATTAAAAAATTAGAGAGGTAACTAGACGTTATTTCCGGTAGAGTTAGTTAAACTAACACACTTTTATTACTTCAAGATATAGATTGTATGACAGTACATTAAAAAAGAAAAAGTTGAAATTAACGACTATTTCATTTTGTCTTTCAAACATTTTTATTTAGAGAACTCAAAAATCCAGCAGAGCTTGATCATTGAACCGTACTCGATATTTTAATTTTGTTTCTTTCTTTTCCGCACGGAACCGTACTAGATCAAATTGATCAGAAAATATATTAAATCCATTTCCCATTTATAAGCTTTTGATGAGCAAACGGACACATTTGTATAATATATAAAAAGATATGAGACATCAAACCCATTTTCCGTTCGCAAGTTTTTTTGAGGCTGATGTGATTCGTTTATGTTTTTTAACGGAATAATAACAAATCAAGGCATTTGTATAACACTTATTAGAATGAAGAAGATTCTAAGAATCCGACCGATCGATTGAGGGATTTTGCATTATAATTAAGTGGAAGAACTTGTTTTGTTAGTTTCAATAAAAATCTTATTTTGTCATTTTTACTTTCCTTCCTTTAGGATTTGGTATTTGATATATTTTTTTCTTTCTTAGGCCTCAAATAGATATAAAAAAAAATTAAGATACATTGGACAGAATTTCACTTTTAGTTTAATTCAGTCATATTTGATTTATTAGTTTTTTTACTACAACTATTTATTATCATTGGATATTATATTTCTAACATACATTCAAATTAATAACTAATAATTTTTATATATTTTTTTGTCAACCAACTAATAAAATTGAGTTGTGCATTTTCTTAGTCCCCAAATAATAGTTTAAGTTCATATATAGATGGATTTGATAGAGTTTCACCTTTTGCTTGAATTCATTGTTATTAAATTTATAAAATTTTAATTATAAATATTTATTATCTTTGAAAATTAAAGTTTATAACATATTTTTAATTAATAACTGATAAAATTATTTGTAACCTATAGTGTGCACTATATATATATCAATATATATTATTAATTATTGTTAACTTAATATAAAATCATCAAATTAAGACAATGGAAACTTTTATATATTATTTCCAAATACTTCAAAATGTGGCAGATTTTATATCTAGATAATTTTAATTTAATTATAATGATAAGATTTTCCTTTAATTGATTGTATCTAGATAATTTTAATTTAATTATAATGATAAGATTTTCCTTGAATTGATTGTTATTTTTTTCATGCTATAAATTGTTGTCTATATAACAAGTTGAGCAGTTAATCATTGAACTTTCATTCCACTATGATCATGGATGGCTTGCCTTTGCATCTTCTCGATGAAATTCTCTTCAGACTGGAATTTAAATCTTTGGCAATGATGCGATGCACAAATAAATATTTCTAATCTTATATATCTGATGATGATGATTCTGATTTTCAAATGAGATATTGTTCCTGGTTCAAACCTAGTTTGTTTAACCTTAAACCATATGGTGCTTATTCCATCTTCTGTCAGCCTTTGGTCTCTTCATGCGATTCTACACCATTCGGAAATAAAATGTTTTCCTATGGTAATAAGACATGTTACATTTTCGGCTCATGCTCTGGCCTTCTCTTATTTTACGTAAATGGTCTCTTCATTGTAAATCCCCTCACAAAGACATTTCGAATCCTTGATCACCATGGATCAAAGCTTATACCTATGATACTTGGTGGAAGTTATTCCAAAAAAGATTTCACCAGAGCAATGTGTGTAGGTTTTGCGGTAAATCAAAACCGAACCAGCAAAAGTTTTAAAATCGTTTGCATTCTTGAGATGGGAATGGTGTACGGCTTCGAGATTAGCGACGGATACTCTTGGAGACTATCAGATACAACCATCAACGCTGGTTCAAAAAGTGATCTCATGACGCGGATGAAACATGTTTACTTGGACAACACTCTTCACTGGTTGAGAAACGACGGAAGCATCGTAACTTTCAATCCGGAGACGGAGCAAGCACGAATGATCCCATCCATATTCCATCGGGAATCTGATACGAAGTTACTATTGGCAGCGGACGATAAAATCAATCGCTTGACCTTAATATCGGGCACAAAAGAAAAAATCTCAGTTTACACACTATTCGAGAATTCCAAATGGACCCTTGCTAGGCGGATCAAGATTGTACCAATGGAAGATAATATTCTTGTATGCTGGGACATGGTTGCGTACGACGGCAAGCGTCTTGTGGTGAGAGATAGGAAGAGTACTTTCGAAGATCTGGTTCATGTATATGACCTAGAAACTAATAGTTGGAGAGTTTTGGGGTCAACATGGTGTACGCGTAATAATCTTAGAGACTTCTATAAGTTTACGCCCTCCTTGTTCTCTATTGAGTTGGATGAGCAGACAAAGATTATCGTAGATTCGAATGACCAACGCATCCCTTATCTGATCGCGCTTATGGGACTCATTGGTACACAATTACAACCAACTCAACTAGATCTTTTTGGGTTGGTCAAAGCATGAATAAGTCTCCCTGAAGTGTAGGAGTTAGGAATAATGTTATGAATATATACATACAAAAAAAAAAAAAACATATCAACAACTTAGTTATAACTTTTTTTTGTTCATTATATTCATACGAAGAATTGTATGTCGTCTTGACTGCACATGCAAGTGTCTCGGCCAAAGAGTGGAGAGTTAATTACAGCTTCCATTCTTTCAACATGTGACAGACGCAAGTCTAATGGTTGGAGAGAGAAATACATGTATGTATAATGGGCCAAAAAATATATATATATATATATATCCAGAAACTTGTTCTTCTATTCTTAATGCCAATTTCGTCTGGTCCACTAAAGGCCCATTGTTTTGTGTTTAGTCAAATCCAACAACAAACAAAACACTCATCGACATCTCCGACAACCATCATCTATCTGTTCGGGAAGCTAATCCCCACCGGATCAGCCATCCCCTCCGGCTAACATCTCTGTTCTCGCCGGCAACCAATTTTTAAAATTTTTATTTTCTTTCTTTCACCGAGATCTCTCGTTGGAGCTTCTTATTTACCCATGATATAGACGGAATCGGAGGTTAAACCCGGTCATGTTCTCCGGCAAAGCCAAGCTTCAGCTTCCACCTGATTCACGGCGGATTCTCCGTGCTGTTCCGTTCAGCTCAGGTATCCTCTAATCTCTCTCCCTTTCTCATGTTGTTGCAACAATTGGAGATTACCTGCTTCGAATTCCCGGAAACTCAATTTCAAAACCCAAAAATTATTTCAGGCCCGTGATCAGAATTAGGGTTATTTTGTTGTTTGTTAAATTAGGGTTATTTGAATCAATAACCAGTGTATGTAATGTGATTAGGGTTAGCAACATTAGCTCTGATGGATTCATACATAGTTTCGATTTAGACAGGACTCGATTTCGTGATTAGGTTTCGACATTAGCTGAGTATGTTTGGCAACACAACTCTCTATTTCGTGATTCTTCGATTCCCGAGGTTAATTTTTTTGAAGGTGTGAACCACTTTGGTAATTTTGCTGATTACATAATTGGGATGTGTGCTCTGTTTTTGAGCTATCCGTCGTTTGCAGCTAGGAGCTGGTACTTCCTTGCCTGCTTTAGTAGCTGCACAGGTCGGGGCTAATGTCAATCTTACTGATGATGCAACTAAACCTGAGGTGTCAAATCCATCTTCTTTTGTTGTTTAACCAGATGAGTGATTGTGAATATGAGTTTATTTGTTATTTTGTATCATATATGATATATCTATGCAGGTTTTGGAAAATATGAGAAGACTCTGTCAACTTAACAACCTCAACTGTAATGTAATGTATGTAACCTTCTTCACCTTTCTTGATTCTTTTCCCTGAACACTGGACCTTCGAATTTATGTGTCTCTAATTTTGTGTTGTTATTAGAAGATAGATAATTTTTTTTTTGATTCTGGTCTTGTTTCGATTCATAATCTTTGATCAATTGTGCTCTGTTCTTTTTAAAGGTTAATCGGCGTGATAAATGTGAAGTAATGAAGCAAGGTAATTCATCTGCTCCTGTTTGTTTATTGTTTTGAAGTATATTGATGTGAATGTGGATGTCGATGTGTGATGTTCAGAAGTAGCTTTTGATTTGGGAATCAATTTAGTTTGAAGTAGGTTTTGATTTGGGAACCGATTTACTTTGAATGTTCCTGATAAATGCTTGTTAGAATGACATGTTGTCAAATGTTTGAATGATGTCTGTTTTTCTTTTTTTCAGTTTGATTGTGTTTCTCTTGTTTTATTAACGTTTGTATTGTGTTGTTCGATCAATTTCTGTTATGTTATGTTATTCTATATATATATATATATATATATATATATATATGTGTGTGTGTGTGTGTGTGTTGATATAGACGGAATTGGAGGTTAAATCCTCCGGCAAAAAGCCAAGCTTCAGCTTCCACCTGATTCACGGCGGCTTCTCATTCATGGCTCTTCTCCGTGCTGTTCCGTTCAGTAAGGTATCCTATAATTTCTCCCATTCTCATGCTGTTGCAACAATTGGAGTTTAGCTGCTTCGAATTCTCGGAAACTCAATTTCAAAACCCAAAAAATATTTCAGGCCATGAGTTTCATCTCTTCTCCAGTGAATCCGACCAAAGCTTCCTT
Organism: Camelina sativa; assembly: GCF_000633955.1. Classification (NCBI taxonomy): domain Eukaryota; kingdom Viridiplantae; phylum Streptophyta; class Magnoliopsida; order Brassicales; family Brassicaceae; genus Camelina; species Camelina sativa. The sequence goes on from NC_025687.1 coordinate 9,615,206, forward strand.
TGAAATCCCAGGTACATCTAATCTCTCTCTCTCTCTCTCTCTCTCTCTACACTTAGGACAATGATTATTATGTACATGACAATATGACATTACTCCTCCTCCGTACACAATCAGCACTAAGAATCGAACAACCACCAAATCAGCCTTTTCTCTTAACGTCTTCGTTTTGCTTTCTCTCTATTTAGACAAAAATAAAATAATTTAAAGTATTGCACATACACACATGAGTCCTCCTTACACAATCAGCACTAGGATCGAACAACGACAAAAGCAAGCTAAGACCAAACAATTAGTTTTGGATTTGAGTCCTTAAACTTGCGTGCTACCATAAACCACTTGTTGTAATTACTAGGTATGGTAAAAAGAAAGAAAGAAAAAAGTAAGTCTCTATACGCACACATGAGTGGTCGATTACTCAATCTCCAACAGAAGAATAAAAGCTAGAGAGCAAATGTTGAAACGCTGCATCTTGCCAAGCCACTTTTTTTGTTTTACCAATCTGTAAAGGTAAAATGCACCACACGTAGACACGGTTACTCAATGTGGGTTACTCATTGTGGGAGAGAGTATGAGTATGATAGGTGACATAAAAAAATAACAAGAAGAAGAGTCACGCAAGGAAAGCAGAGAGATGCATCATCTCTCGGCTATAAAAACAGAGTCTGGGGTAACTCAAAACATCATAGCGAGAGAGAGCAAGAGCAAGCGAGAGAGATTCAAATATCAAAAGGAAAACTTAGATATTCTTTCAAAAAAAAAAAATGGGGATCGTTGCATTCGAGTGGAATGAGAGAGGCAACAACCAACTGCTGCTGCTGATGAACAGGGACAATTGGTATTCCAGGTAACTATATTATTCATTCCAGGTTTGATTATATATTAACTTTTGCATCTGACTTTGTTAAGTTTGTCCTCCTGATCCTTGTTTTGCTTTTCTTCGTATTGCGTGATTTAAAGGGCCATAAGAAAGGTGGCTTGGAATGGCTCTGATGAGAACTTGAGTGGCCGTTGTGAAGCCAACCCTAATTTGTTTTGGCTGGGTGTTTCAAAGCGAGGCCGAGTCGCATTTCTCGTCAGTTCTACGTTAATGCTTGACCAAATTGATGGAATCACAGGACCCGATAGTTATCCAGATTTTTTCCTACGTGTAGGTTTTTATATTTATTTTTATATTTACTAGGAAAGCGACCCGTGCGTTGCCGCACGGGGAGGTGAAATCCTAAATTGAAATTTAACATTTGTAATTCATCCTAAATTCTTTCTTTTCTCAATCAATTTGATCATTTTTATTTTTTGCTATTGCTTTCTACTGATTAAAAAGCCAAAAATTCATTTCAATGTTATTATATTTTATGTTGTCACACACAAAAGTGAGCCTTTTTTAGAGCTTGATTTACTATGAACATTACTTTTAACCATATATAAAATTTCATTTATGTTTGTCTCCGACCATATGGTGCTATATATTGGTATCCTTTCTTAATTCGCTATTAGAAATTGTCTTTGTTGTTGATCATTATCAATCGAAATATATACGAGGCTGCTTATCTCTTGGTTTATTTACTGTATCGAGAAAATACTAAATGCCACTTGTCGAAGGAAGGTCGAAGATTGGGATCGGAGTAGATGGCTGGATTGAGTTTCGTTTCCCCTTCACTTTGATACGCGATTTCTCTTTCCATAGATTACTGATTCACAAATCACAATCAATATTCCGATGCTGTAAGCAAGTGGAGTTTGTATACAAATGATTTACTATGAACATTACTTTTAACCATATATAAAATTTCACTTATGCTTGTGGATGTTTTTTTCTCTCACTTTTAGATATGTACAAAACCAAGTTTTATATGACCGACCAATCAAACCTAATTGGTTAGTATAGAGTAACTCACATTCTTCAGCTACAACTTTTAGAGATATATATTTGGCTATAATGCTTTCCACAGTTACATGCATGTTGGTCTCACGTTTTCCCTCAAAAGACCCCCTTCTTTCCTCCCTTTTAATGGGTTAATCTTGATTGCCTTATTTCCTACTAACACATTTGATACATGGATTTGTAATATTTGCTTCAAATCACATATTCCTCTTTGGAAAAGAAAAAAAATCAAGACGTAACAGACTAAGAATGCATATAGACAAAACTTGTACACTCATCAGCTATTCAATCAAAGCAATTCAATTAAACTACAAAAGTTCAGAAAATTAATAAAATATAGAACAGAGGATTTTATGTTGGTCTCTCCCAATCCATCCCATTCCACCGTGTCGGCTGCTCTCCTTCCAGGCTGCATCTCCCTCTATTTGATTTCCCATTTATGTCTATGAATCAGTACCATCATGTTTTTCAATAAACACAGCGAAAACGAAGTCGATGTGGTGAAACAGGTGATAATAATATCTCACCTTTTGATGTTCTCTTCTTTAGGTTAAACACTAATTTTATAAATTTCTTGCATTTTCTTTTTTTTGGCAGATTCCAGATCACTCTAAAAGTGACTGTTATACATTATGTTTTTAAAAAGTTGTATATACAGATTAGAAAGTCATCAAAGACTAAATAAGTTACCTTTAGTAGATCTTTTCTTTCTAACTTGACTTGTCATTTGGTCGTGCTTACGCTTTCTAGAATTTGATTTTGTGTTGTCACAAGTATGTCTGGCTTTTTCTTCGGCACTCTCTATTTCCATGCTCATTTGTAATATTTCTATATATTATCAAAATGTTTGATACCCAGAAAGTATAAGAAATTATAATTCAACTAAAATTTTTAAAAACTTTATTTACAAAAAATGTAAACTAACCTAGATCATGAACATCTAATGGAAAAAAAAAATAAAAATAACATTTATACCATGTTTGTTAGAAAAAATAAATAGGTTAAAATAAGAACATATATAAAATTATAATTATACCATGTTTGTTAAAAAAATTTGGCTTATCCGTAGCTCTAGCATCACTGCATATCATCATGCCTCTCGTATCTTGGTTTTGGTTTTTCCAGAAAGTCAAAAAATAAAATCTGCACATTGAGAATCAAAAACATTAGCCATGCAAAAAATATGGCACACGTACTTAATAACATTAGCCATGCAAAAACATGAAAACCGGAAAGGCTAAAAATTTTGAAGAGACTAAAAGTTAACAAAACTAAGATTAATGTATGAACTTAATAGTGTCGACTAACAGTAATAATAATCTAACCGAGAAACACTACAGGTCATTCGCAGCAAAAATATTAAATTACCTTGAATTAGAGATTGATGCTTGAAAGTTAAAAAACACTTCAATAATACAATTCTTTAGTACTCAGAAAACAATTGTTTGAAACTTGTTTATGTAGTCAAGAAAAGTTTATATATAATAAACAAAGAGGTGTAAGACATAGAGGTGTGAAATGTAAATGTGTAAAAATTAATAGATGTGAAACATGGAGGTACAACAAAGAGGTGTAACACATAGAGGTGTGAAATTAAAAGGTGTAAAAATTAATGGATGTGATTTTTGAAACCAAGAGGTACAACAAAGAGATGCAAAGACTAAGGAAATGTGATTTAAAAGGTGTAAAAATTAATGGATGTGATTTTTGAAACCAGGAGGTACAACAAAGAGATGGAAAGACTAAGAGGTGTGATTTTTGAAAGATGGGGGTGCGACGAAAAGACACGATTAATAATTTTAAACCGTTGGATTAAAACTGGAACTAATCTCATCCGTTGGATTAAAAGTTGACAAAAAAGTAGGTTTGCTATTATCTATAGGTTAAAATATGAACATATATAAAATTATAATTATACCATGTTTGTTAAAAAACTTTGGCTTATCCGTAGCTCTAGCATCACTGCATATCATCATGCCTCTCGTATCTTGGTTTTGGTTTTTCCAGAAAGTCAAAAAATAAAATCTGCACATTGAGAATCAAAAACATTAGCCATGCAAAAAATATGGCACACGTACTTAATAACATTAGCCATGCAAAAACATGAAAACCGGAAAGGCTAAAAATTTTGAAGAGACTAAAAGTTAACAAAACTAAGATTAATGTATGAACTTAATAGTGTCGACTAACAGTAATAATAATCTAACCGAGAAACACTACAGGTCATTCGCAGCAAAAATATTAAATTACCTTGAATTAGAGATTGATGCTTGAAAGTTAAAAAACACTTCAATAATACAATTCTTTAGTACTCAGAAAACAATTGTTCGAAACTTGTTTATGTAGTCAAGAAAAGTTTATATATAATAAACAAAGAGGTGTAAGACATAGAGGTGAAAAATGTAAATGTGTAAAAATTAATAGATGTGAAACATGGAGGTACAACAAAGAGGTGTAACACATAGATGTGTGAAATTAAAAGGTGTAAAAATTAATGGATGTATTTTTGAAACCATGAGGTACAACAAAGAGATGCAAAGACTAAGGAGGTGTGATTTAAAAGGTGTAAAAATTAATAGATGTGATTTTTGAAACCAGGAGGTACAACAAAGAGATGCAAAGACTAAGAGGTGTGATTTAAAAGGTGTAAAAATTAATGGATGTGATTTTTGAAACCAGGAGGTACAACAAAGAGATGCAAAGACTAAGAGGTGTGATTTAAAAGGTGTAAAAATTAATGGATGTGATTTTTGAAACCACGAGGTACAACAAAGAGATGCAAAGACTAAGAAGTGTGATTTAAAAGGTGTAAAAATTAATGGATGTGATTTTTGAAACCAGGAGGTACAACAAAGAGATGCAAAGACTAAGAGGTGTGATTTAAAAGGTGTAAAAATTAATGGATGTGATTTTTGAAACCAGGAGGTACAACAAAGAGATGCAAAGACTAAGAGGTGTGATTTAAAAGGTGTAAAAATTAATGGATGTGATTTTTGAAACCAGGAGGTACAACAAAGAGATGCAAAGACTAATAGTTGTGATTTTTGAAAGATGGAGGTGCGACGAAAAGACACGATTAATAATTTTAAACCGTTGGATTAAAACTGTAACTAATCTCATCCGTTGGATTAAAAGTTGACACAAAAAAGTGGGTTTGCTATTATATATAGATTTCAGAATATTTCGATCACGGACTCTGCTTTTGTGTTATTACAGGAACACACGAGTCCACAGGAGTTTGCCGAAAACCTAGTACTTGATGAACACACGGATGAAGGGCATGTCTTTAGCCTTGTTGTCGCAGACGTCAATTGTCCTTCGATGGTACATATCAGGAAACCCGACGCAGATGGGTCGCATCTCATAGTAGATCGCGTTCCCTCTGGGATACACTCTCTCTCCATCTATGGTCTCGACGCAAGTATCTCCCAGGGTAATTAAATGCTTGTAACTAGAGTAGTAATTAAATGATCTGTCCTCACCTATTTTCCTATATTTTGTACAGTCAACCCCCCCCTCCCTTTTTTTCTTTTTGGTGTTATATATTCAGGATTTTCGCCTAAGAGACCATTTTGAACGGATGATTTGTGATTTGGGAAACTATGGTGCGACGACGTCGTTGTTGCGCATCCCTGGCTTCTTTATGTATGATGCTGAAGGCGACGACGCTCCATTTTTCCGAACTGTGGGTGCTGATACTTCTGGATATGTAAGACATTCTACCTTACCGTTTGTTATTAACTAATCCTTTTCATTTACCATTCAGGTTATACCCTACGGGACTACCAGCACGTCGGCATTGTCAATGGAACGCATGGGGGAACGGACTTGGAAGGTCATGTTTTATGAAAGGAAGAAGGTGGTCGAGCATGAATATCAATATAACCACACCGGCTTCGTTTTCTACACCCATTAAAAAAAAAAGCTACAAAGAGACAGTGCTTAAGATCCTTCCTAATTATAATTACTTCTCATCTACTCTAAAACCTCTATAAATTAATACTCTATAAATTAATAAACACTATAAATTAATAAATTTTGCTAGTCCCAACTCGGGACAGTGTAAAAAATAATAAAATTCGATAAGATAATAAAATAATATTTTTTTTGAAATCCCTATGTAAAATATGATCCCAATAATATCATAAATTAATAATCATGTAAAATTACATATATATATATGCTGATATAGTAAAATATGTTTCTCTTAAACCTCATATCCATAAAACAATTGTTATATTGTATCTTTAAAATATAATGATATAAAATATTCTATAACATTCCATAAAGCACGTCAAATTTTTAAAATTTTTCAATTTCTAAATATGCATCATTTACATTTGGATAGATTGATAGACTATTAAAATACGATAATTGATATTCTTATTCATAAATTTGAATATTTATGTCATGTATATAAGTAAATTTGTCTACAATATTTGTAATTCATTATCAAAAATAATTTTTAATTATTTCAAATTCAATTCCAATAACATAAAATTTACAACATCCAAATTTTAATATTATTCTGCAAAAATGGTCTCAATTCATTATTTTAAAAAATTGAGCAATTAAAAATATACCTATAAATTAATAATTATTAATTTACACTATAAAATAATAATTATTAATTTATTGATAAATTAATATCACTATAAATTAATAAAATGTCTTAGTCCTAACATTATTAATTTATAGAGGTTTTACTGTATAT
>NC_025687.1:9622325-9624956 GCF_000633955.1 Camelina sativa
AAATAATAATTTTATTTTCTTAATCTTTCCTAACTATATATGGTGACTTTTAAGTTCACCCACGTTAGAGCTAAAAGTGATCAAGTTTTGCGTATGAATGCCAATCCTCAACGTGTGTCACAAGAAATCTCGTTTTTTCTTTTTTCTTTTTTCTTTTTTTCTCTTCTATTTGGTATGCAAAGTCTTTTATGATTCCAACTAAGCTTGAAGACCTCACCTGAGTTGTGGAGCTTTTCCTTAGTTTCGCAAGTTTTGAGCACTGAATCTGACATTATTTCACTTTGCTTCCCCCAACAAATTCTTTCAACTTCTTCAGCGTCATCATCTTCAATTCATCTTCCAACCTAACAGAGAGAACCAACAACGCTAATTAATATTGTTTACCAAACCAGTTTACGGTTGTAAGACCAAACCGGTTCACGGTTTACAGACAAAACAAAATAATTAATGAGCAAACAAAACAAAATAAAATTATGTAGTCTACTAACACTAAGATCAGCGATAAATGGGCCAGAAAAGCTCGTTACGCGATTGTTTTTTGTTGTAACGCTCTCTATAAACAAGACCAGAAAAGAAAATTCAAGATCTCTCCGTTAAAGAATTCAAAATCTCTAGTGTGAGTGTCTCCAATGGACCATTGCGTAATTGTAATTATTTCGGATCCTATCCATTATTTGCATGTAGTCAGTTGAATCATAGAAAAAAAAATTAACGAGAAGTTGCCACTCATATGATATATATATGAGTTACATAAATTCGATATTCCAGTCCAGAGACTTTTAACAACGAGCTGGCGTACATATACGTAGGCGACTACGTATGCATACGTACGTATATGTCTACGTATGTGTGTGTGTGTGCGCAACAAGTGATGATGATAGTAAATGTGGTGCTATTCGTGTGGAAACCACACTCGTCCCTCTCTTTATATTATTATCAACTCTTTCCATTATTTAATCTTATACTACGTAATAAGTTAATTGAATTCTCAGTGCTTTCCAATTCATCAATCCATCTATTTTTATTTATTTTTTTTATATCAAAGGAAAAAAAAACCTTTATGTGTAAATTATCTACAATTAATTTGTTGTTATGATTTTTCACTTGCAGACGGCTCAAACTGTTGGATCAAAGAATCTATAGTGTGAAAAGTATCTGATTCAATTTTGATCCCCTTCATATAGAAGATAGTTGGATTCTACTGTTTCATATTTTAATCGTCCATATGCATTATGTGTCCGTCTTATCAGTAAGGTGTTGTATTGATTAATCCAACTTTTAAACCTGTTTTAGTCTTCCTAATTAAAGAAGATGTAGAGTAGTATGATTACGGTTATCAAACATTTCCAAAATCGAACAGTGTCTTATCACAGTAAATAGATTATCCATTTATCACTTTTTGGTCAAACACTAAAGAAAATCTAGGGAAGGTTTCTAAACAGTATACTGTTTGTGATTTTGATTCGACCCCCTTTTGTTTTGGCATTGTTTCTTTGTCGAGAAAGCAAGTATATAATTAACGAACAACAAAAGTAAACATAAAGTAAAAGAATGAGAAGGTTGTTTCATTTTTATTTCTATAGAAAACGCTTTCATACAAGTTTCCGTGTTCTAACAAAAAGGGAGAACATAAAATAAAATAAAATTAAAATCAATTAGCCGACAGTTTAATTATATACAATGGATCACGTAAGGGGTGAAAACAATGAAGAAAATAATTTAATGATTCTTTTTTTTTTTCTTTATAAAAGATGAGAAATTAATTAATATATGTCAAAAAAAAAGAGAGGCTGAAACTTGTAGAAAGATCTTTGCATCAAACTTGTAGAAAGCTTCTACTGACCTGATGCTACCTCTGACATCACACTCAAGAGACTAGTAGCACAGGTAGTTATATACAGCGTCTGGAGAGAAAGGAATCAACGCTTACACACAACAACATCACAACTCCCCTGGATGCTCTGTTCATGTCAGTAGATAGAGGAATCAGAGATGCTATCCTAGCAAGGAGTCACATGAAGCTTTTCAAACACCTCCTTGGCGACTGGTTAAAGTTTTTGTAATAAAAGCTTAATCTAAACTAATTCCATCCATGATAGCCCTTGAATTTATTTTTTTGGCAAGGCCTATCTATTGTATCTTTTTATTGTAGTTACTATAATACTTCTTCTTCAATGAAAATTCACAAATTTTCAAAAAAAAAAAAAATGTAACTACTTACCAACCAAAGTCCGATCATGTATTGCAAAAAAGCTATGTTATTATTCTCATAACAAATATATTTAATTATTAGAAATATACTAAAGCATTTGCCAAATTTGAATATGACTTTTTTGACGAGTCAGTATATGATATAGTAATGCAGTTGCGAGAAGAAAACGTAATATAATTCAGTAACTTGGTAATAAAAGTAAAACCAGTCCAAGAACAAAAGTATTATCTTTTTTTAACAAACGTTTGGCCAACAGATTTCGTGTACCATTAGGTCATCGTTTGGGAGGTTGAGATTTCATTTTTATATAGCTTTTATCCTTTTTTCTCTGCCAAGAAGACATATATGCATGGCTTTGATCTTGAAGAAAACGACTTAACAGCTCCATATATAGTGTAACTGCCCCTTTCGGTCACTCG
>NC_025687.1:9625016-9657404 GCF_000633955.1 Camelina sativa
GAATTTGATAGTAATGGGATATCTCTTTGTAAGCAATTGCGTTATATTAATCTATCAAATGGAGTTTTTACCCAATAATGATAAAAGGCGAGTTGAGACTTGAGTCTTTTAACGCTTGTGGCTCTACAGTCTCTAACTATACAATCGATGGGCAAAAAAATATTCTTAAAATTGTTTAAATCTATATTTTCCGAATTGATCTAAATTTGAAGAATTCAGACACCGTAAGTTTTTTAAGAACTTGGCAAGAAAAGGTTTACATAGCACAAAAAAAAGGTTGATATCGGTTTGAAGCAAAGCAAATCACAAATATGAAAATCCGGATATACTTTCTGCGTTGGAGATAATACATGCATATAGAAGTGTTTCTAAACATATATACACATATAAACTTGTATATTTATTGAATTTTTATAAATTAAGAAGTAATTAAAATCTGAAGTTTGACATTTGAAATGAATATGGTAATTTTTTTTTAAATGGTTTTCTTTCTTGTGTAATTTTAAAGTTATATAATATCTAATCATCGACTCTTCGTATATGAATCATAAATAAAAAAAACAGAGCTGATTACTAACTTAACTGGCGTTTCAATTGTTTTGGTTGATAACTTTCTTCAACTAATTTGCCCCCAACTGAATCTAATTTCTGTCAACAATTATATATTCCTTTAGTTAACAGAAAAAAATATATCTGAAGAGAGTACACAGTTTGACTCAATAGACTAAATCCTAGAGCCACTAATCTGCCAAAACCACCAAATTAATCCGCCAAAATACCGCTGATTTTGTTTGGTAGTTAGAAGAACCGTTTAGAAATTCTAATTATAGCCTAACAAAACACGTTGTTTTGTGTGTGAAATTTATTTTCAGTTTTTAAGAGTAGAGAATACAGAGCCTTTACACAAAGTTTGATCTCGTTCCACAGTGTAAAAAGCTTGTCATGACAAATCAATGAATCTCCGGAAGAAACATAAAAAAAAAAGAGAGAGCTACTTTTGGAATCGTTGTCGTGTTCTATAACTTCTCATGCTGCTTTTGGACGATATTGCGTGTCATCTCTCTCTCACATCCTCGTAGAAAAGGAATATGTAACATACTAACATGTGGCTTTAGCATCATTGATATCATTTTCTATGTAGAAAAATATAAACAGAACCAACACAAATTACCACCGAAGCAATCAATATAGGTAAAACCTTTTTTGTCGTTATGATGTAAAAAAAGTTACTTTACCTATAGCAAATCACAACATTCATCAAAACATGACCGAAGCCAAGCATACATGTGTTATCGACAATATTCAGCCAAGAACAATTATATTGTATTCTCACTTCTTCAAACTCATTGATTACTTGTAAAGGTTTGTATAAGTTGTGGCATCTCATTCTGATGTTTCAGCACAAACTTATCCATGAACTCGGAGCTTTTCATCTTTAATATAGTGAAATAGTTGATGTCTTCTTTCTCCACAAGTCCTCTAGAGAGAAGCAAAGAGATCACCTGGTTCCTCGGTTTGATTCTCTTCTCCATGCTCAGACCCAACACCACCGGTCTTGCAACAATGTCACGCGCGTGCAGACCAATGTTGTTTATGAGGTACTCCATCGTGTACATTATCTTCTCATCTGAAACATTTGCACAGTTTGGGAATCTCATGATTGCTGAGACGAAATCTTCTTTAGACCAACCAAAACGTTGGAACAACTTAAACTTCCGTTCCATTGTTGATTCGCTCGTGGAATCAAAGGCTACCATAGCGTGAACAAAACCGGCCTTCTTGGGGTCATAACCATATCTGCAAACCCTGTTCAAGACCTCGTTGAACCTTCTCTCTGAAGAAAAAAAAGTGAAAGGAGACGCTTGAACCAACCACTTGATGCTTTTATCTGGAACACCAAGCTCTCTACAGATAGAGATCCGGGGAGATACACAATGATCAATCTTCAAAGAGAAGCATCTGTATCCACGCTTGAGACACTTGACAACACTTTCTTCCTCTAAGAGTATGCTCTTGAGGGAAACATAGCAAGGGATCAGTCTTTTCTCCAAGCTGAAAGATAGCGTTTTCGGGCAAGAAGAGATCAGCTTCGCAGTATCAGAGGGCGAGAACCCGATGGAATTGAAAAACATGAGCTTGGGAGAGATAACGCCCTCTGGGCTCAATGACAGGATACGAGGAAAAGATTTGATGACATTGGTGATTTGGTCATTGGTGAAGCCATGGTTCTTGAAGAGAGCAAGAACAGAGTCTGGTTTCTTGGAAGCAACCAGTTTGACGAATCTTGAATTTGATTTAGCTGATTCCAAAGACAATCCACAAGAATTCACCAGATACGAAACTGTAAAAGACTCCGAACACTGGGCTTGCTTTTGGAAATCATCTGATTTCACTTGGTGTGACTGTGACACTGAACACAATGTGCTTCTTCTACTCACCAAAAACCCTAGATTGACTACGACGGCGGAAGAATTAAAAGCAAAATCTCCGATATTTCTCCGGAAAGATGGAATTATACAAACCCTTCTGCAGTGTAACAAGCTCGACGACATCAATACGCGAAAACCCTAATTCTAAAGCCTAAGCCTCTTTTCCAAATCTCAATTGAAAAAAAAACAAATATAAAAATCCGAACTTTGCAATAATCTGGCTCAACTGAGAATAGAGGTGACGATAAGATCTGGGTCACACAGATCTAACAAAATGGTCTTGCATAGACTTCACGGAGATGTTGTTTAGTGGGAGAGGAGCTACTGAGCTAGCTCCGAAGGACATCTTGGCTCACAGTCACAATTTGCGACCACCATGGATGAAAACGGGATATCTCAAAATGTAGCCCCTTTACTTTTTTGGATTCACAGATTCCCCTCAAACTGTATTAAGTTACACAATAACCCAAAATATGTCACAAGACAAGTTACATAACTAGACTGTGTAAATCTTGCAAATTGACATCAATAACTTATAATCTTGAAATTTTTTTAAATATTGGAAGATTGAACTAAAGACAATGTTGATAGAAAACTATAAACCAGAAGTCCAGAACGTAACTGATTGCATAAGAAAATGTAGGGGCGTTTAAAGAAATGTCTATAAGAAGATTAAACAGCAGTTCAAAAGAGAGAGAGAAAAAAAAAAAAAAGAGAAGAAACGCATATGTTCCCTCTCAAACTTCAGTGTAATCTCTGTGATTAGCTTCGAAATGTGAGAGGGTAATGAATCTATTATATCCTGAATATTGTTTCAAGTCCCAAAACAAGGCTCTTCACGTCGTTAGATAACTCATCCTGCAATAAGGTTTCGAGTATCATCAGCTTAATTAAAACACGGTTCATTTTAAAACAACATTTTCGATAAACCAGTACTTCTCAAACTTACCCAGTAGTTAGTTTTGAGTTCGTCCACGGATCGCCTAGAAATGTGACTGACAAGCTCGTCCTCTATACCAAAGTGCCTCCCATATATTTTCCGTTCTTCAGGGTTAGACGCAATGATCTAGTAGTAGTAAAACAAAAAATTAGTTTTTAAACAAATGCAGAGAAACTAAAAAAAAAAAACAGTCAATCAATGAAAGAGATAGAGGTCTCAATACCTCAATAGACACCTGTTCTTTTCTTGCATAATCAACAACTGGGTTCTTGTTCTTGTTAATAGATGCAACACGCCCAATGTCCATAAACACTCTTACATTCTCAATACTTTTGACAATGCAAATGGGAGTTCCAACCTAAATCATTAACACGACCATTTTGTTAGGTCTGTGACCCAGAAGACATGCGTACAATGATCTTCATGAGAAAAAATAGGATATACCTTGAGAATTCCATCCGTGACTTCAACTCCGAGGATTATTGGGTCTTTCTTTCTGAAGATATGGTCTGGTAAAATCTGAAGGACACATGGGAAAACTGCTTCACAAGCTGTTTCTTTCTTTTTCTCTTCTTTGATATTCACGATGTAACTCTTAAACTGTTTTAACAGATCATAGATGGTATCGGCACAGAAGATTTTTACTCCCATTTTGTCAGCAAGTTCTCCGTCCTCTGCAGTTACTTTCACGTCAAAAGCCAAAATCGTTGCCAACTCTCTTTTCCTCTCTAGCATTACACCAGCCTTCTTGATATCCTTCTCGTGCACAGGTCCAATGCCAATACCACTGACAGGTATGTTTACCTCAGGGGACTTCAAGAGCTCGAGCAATGCTTCCAAGGACCCTAATGTAGACGCTTGTACATAAACTCCTTCATCACTTTTCTCAATCTGGTTCATAAATGAATCAATATCTTCCATGGCATTTTTCTTGGCTTCTTCCAAGTCCTAATTAGGTCCAATCACACGCAAGGCAGTACCAGCAATGGCGTGTTCAAGACCCTATTGTAAAAACGAAAAATATAGGAAACATTCGTTCAGGATGTCCTCATTATTTTAGGAGGCTAAATAAGTACGATCAAGGAAAAAATAACAGCAATTGCAATGTTAGAGATAATCACCTGTGCTGCAATTTTGATACCCTGTGCACCCTTTACTTCTCTTTGAGGCAGATAGGTACCCTGAGACATCAGACCAAGAAATTGTCATTGTATAAAAAAATGGAATGTAGAAAGTTATTTGCATAAACCATGTTTCCCTAGGAATAATAGTAACAAGAGGAAAGGGATGGACTATCTGAATGTACCTTCACCCGCATCTCCTTCATCGGATGAGGAGTCAATAATGATCTAATAGTTGTTACAATTGGTCCCTGAAATAGAAGAAAGGAAAAGAATCAATCACATCAAGTTTCAGCTTTATGATATACTTGACATATTACATGTTTAGGTATGACCCCTGTGTTTTCTACTTACCTGTGACCCACAGACAACGATTTTATCACCTTCATGGAGTACACCATTGACCAAAACAACATCAATTGTAATACCTTGGCCTTCAATATTTTTGACCTCGAGGACAGTACACTGTCAACCAGTTTAAGAAAATATATGAAAGTTGAAGTAGTGCAGAAACGATTCATTACCTAAAAGAGGAATGAGACAAACCTGGACTTTGTCAACATATGTGAGTTTCTCGACCATTGTTTTCTGAGCCAAATGAACCAACAACAGCAAAAGATCTGGGATCCCTTCCCCACTGAAATATCAATATCCAATAATCCATAGTGAGCATGGTTTACCTCTAAAGAACTATAATTTGAAGACAGTAAAAGAATTTCAGACCTAATAGCGCTAGTAGGTACAATACTGATAGTTTCTCCCATTGTTCTGTTCTCGTAATAAAGCTTAGAGTTGAGACCTTGTTCCCCGAACTGGGTTATAACCTGGACCAATGAAACAATATTATATTATAACATATGAACACATCCTTTTTCACCCTAAAATATTAAAACCAAAGCCTCAAGACGTAGAACTTACCTGTGTTAGCCTCATTTTGAATTCATTAACCACATCACTTGATTGTTGCATCATTGCCGTCATTATAGGAGCATTCTTGCTTCTTTTCCACCCGTATAGCAAATCCACCTGAAAGTTGGAGGTTTTATGCCATAAATTAGTGACCACAGAGAAAACCAAACACATCCCAGCAGAATGACAAGAAGTCTCACCTTATTCAAGGCAACAATGAACTTTGCATTCCTTCTTCTCAAAAAATTCAGAGATTCTATGGTTTGTGGCTTTAGACCATGCATTATGTCAACCACTAGAACTGCAAGGTCACACAAATTTGAACCCCTTGAACGCAGATTTGTGAATGACTCGTGTCCAGGTGTATCGATAACCAATAGACCTGGCACCTGGATTTTTGCGACAGAAATTAACTCCTTGGTTCTCTCCTGTATGTTTTCTGCAGGGAAATATGTTGCACCAATCTGTTGAGTAATACCCCCAGCTTCACCTTCCTGAACATTTGTTCCTCTGATGCAATCCAACAACTTTGTTTTACCAGAGTCAACATGACCCATGATGCAGCAAATGGGAGAGCGAAGGTTTCCTTCTACTTCTTTAGCAATTTCATTCAGTACTAAGCTTTTACCCTTTTTAGAAGTATCCTTTGGCCGGGTAACATCATCCACCTTAGGGATAGCTTTTTTTGTAGCTGTTTTAGACTTGCCTGCAACTCCAGCCTTCTCTGTTGGTCTACCTGCGACGGGACCTGTATTGAAATCCAAAATATTAGATAAAGCAGACAAAAGATAAAAAACCACAGACTGAGANCCCGAACTGGGTTATAACCTGGACCAATGAAACAATATTATATTATAACATATGAACACATCCTTTTTCACCCTAAAATATTAAAACCAAAGCCTCAAGACGTAGAACTTACCTGTGTTAGCCTCATTTTGAATTCATTAACCACATCACTTGATTGTTGCATCATTGCCGTCATTATAGGAGCATTCTTGCTTCTTTTCCACCCGTATAGCAAATCCACCTGAAAGTTGGAGGTTTTATGCCATAAATTAGTGACCACAGAGAAAACCAAACACATCCCAGCAGAATGACAAGAAGTCTCACCTTATTCAAGGCAACAATGAACTTTGCATTCCTTCTTCTCAAAAAATTCAGAGATTCTATGGTTTGTGGCTTTAGACCATGCATTATGTCAACCACTAGAACTGCAAGGTCACACAAATTTGAACCCCTTGAACGCAGATTTGTGAATGACTCGTGTCCAGGTGTATCGATAACCAATAGACCTGGCACCTGGATTTTTGCGACAGAAATTAACTCCTTGGTTCTCTCCTGTATGTTTTCTGCAGGGAAATATGTTGCACCAATCTGTTGAGTAATACCCCCAGCTTCACCTTCCTGAACATTTGTTCCTCTGATGCAATCCAACAACTTTGTTTTACCAGAGTCAACATGACCCATGATGCAGCAAATGGGAGAGCGAAGGTTTCCTTCTACTTCTTTAGCAATTTCATTCAGTACTAAGCTTTTACCCTTTTTAGAAGTATCCTTTGGCCGGGTAACATCATCCACCTTAGGGATAGCTTTTTTTGTAGCTGTTTTAGACTTGCCTGCAACTCCAGCCTTCTCTGTTGGTCTACCTGCGACGGGACCTGTATTGAAATCCAAAATATTAGATAAAGCAGACAAAAGATAAAAAACCACAGACTGAGATTCTTCCTTTTCAAGTGTTTCTACTGACCTGAATCATGTGCCTTTGATGCAGTGTCTTTTAATTCTTTCTTAACCACAGGCTGAGGTTTTTCCTCCTTATCATCAGGATCACCCTCGATGGTAAAATTAGTTTTTGCATCCCACAAATCATCCTCATCACCATTCTCTTGTGATACATCAAGAGCTCCATGTTTCTCTTCTGTATCTACTGATTCTATTATACCAACCCTTTTATCGTCAACTGAAACCAATTCATGCAAAGTACCTGGTTCCTCTGGATGACTTTCCTTTGTTTCTACATCACCTTTCATCTGGACAGAAGCAGAGCTGTTTGCTTTTTGGCAAGCTGATTTTTTTCTATTGCCATAAACAGGACGTTTTGAGGAATCACCGTTTTTATCTGCAACAAGAAGACCTCCAGCATCAGTCAACACCTTGTTCTTGTAAGCCTCATTCTTCGAGGCTTCACGCTTTTGCTTCGCTGTTAGAAGCCCGCCCTCTTGCTTCTTCTCCATTCTCCTTATCTTCCTCCTCTGCCTAATCTTTTCAGCTTCCCTTTCTCGCTCTTCCTCAATGCGGCGCTCCTCTTCCTCTTTCCTCAATCTCTCTTCTTCTTCCTTCTTCTTCCTCTCTTCAGCTTCTTTCCGCCGTGAAATGATCTCTTGCATCTCTCGAACATGTTTAGGAACTTTCTTCTCCGCTACTTTAACATTCACATCATTCTTCTTACGCTGTGATGGCTCAAACAATGGATTACCTTGTTTGTCCTCCTCAGCCTCCACAGAAGACGCAGCTGCTTTCTTGTCCCTTTCCTTCTTCTTTCTCCTTTTCTTAGCTGCAGCCGACTCAACAGTCTCTTCTTCTTCTCCATTCTTCCCACCAGGTGCAACTACCTCAGACTGTGAAGCTTTAATATTCTCCACTTTAGATGCTGGTGAAACAGGAACATCCCCAAGTTCAGCGAGTATCTTGTCCAAATCATCTTCACCATGTGCAGTCTTTCCACTCTTCTTCTTCTTCTTCTTCTTACTCTTTGAAGTTACTCCTCCAACCTCATCACTCTTAGTAGCAGAGTCATCATCCTCGCCGTTCACAACCTTCTCTTCCTCACCTTTAAGCTCCGTACCAATAGAAACATGGTCGTCGCCTATCACACATTCAAGAATTCCCATAGATGAGACAAGGGGGAGATCATCGTCCCCACTCCACGAACTCGAATTCCTCGTATCCATTGATAAAAATCAAATATGAATATAACCTGTGATTAAACAATACAATTAAGGTATCCGATCCGATTCAATAACTCCAGAATCAACAACAAACAAATCAATCAATAAACCAAACGACATTAAAGCAATAAGGTGAGCGAAGATTACCTTAATATGTAATGGGTTTCGCTTCATATTAGGCAAAAACAAACTAGGGGAGATTTACTGAAACAACGAAGAAGAAGGTATCCAACAAAGATCGTTCTTTCTGGGGGGGGGGGAGAAGGGTAAGTAAAACAAACAGCTAGAGAGAGCCTTTCGTTCTGGGAGACAATTTTGAGAATTCTAGGGTTTCGTAAATTTCTTTTGGGTTCTGTTGCGTATTTATAGATTTCGATCGAGAATGCTTAAAAAAGGATTTTATTGAGACTAGGTTAAAATAGCTCAAACGACACCGTTTCTGAAATTAGGAAAGTAAAAAAGGAATATCAAATAAATAAAATAAAATAAAAAGAGAAGAAAAATTCGTCACACGGAAAGAGGAAAAAGTCACAAAACAAAAAATTCAAATTAGAACTGCACAGATCTCTATCTAGCTCAAAGGGAGGAAGAGAAAGAGACGAGGATCATCTGATTTGATTTCCAGGAGATAACAATGTCGAGCGATAGCGACGATTTTGACGAAGATGAGCTGCTTCAGATGGCGTTGAAGGAGCAATCTCAGAGAGATCTTACATACCAGAAGCCTTCTTCCGCTGCTTCTCGTAAGCCCGTCGCGAATTTAGTGCAGCAGCCACGGAAACAGAAGACGGCGGCTGCTCCTCCGCCTAGGAAGTCTACTGGAGGTGCGAAGCCGTCGATGGATGAGGATGATGAATCGGAGGTTGAATTGCTTAGCATTTCGAGCGGGGATGAGGATGTGGGGAATGATCCGGGAAGAGACGGTGGTGGAGGTAGAGGAAGACGCGGAAGTGTTAAGGAGAGAGGGAGAGCGCGGAAGGAAGATAATGTAGCTTGGGATGGAGTGGAGCCTGATTGCTGGAAACGGGTGAATGAAGCTGAGGTACGGTGGTATCTATCATGTTTGGGATTGATCTGGCTTCGATTTTGATTTCGGCGAGATTCATTTCAAACTCAGAATTTGACTTCTCTTTTGGCTGTTGTTGTGTTTGCTGCATTGTTTTGATTTGAAGTAGCCATAAGTAATCGTAGCTTGGTTGATTGAGTTTAGGATTTGAAATTGAAAAAAAAAGTTCAGTTGTGTGATTTGAATAGTCTGTTCATGGAATATTGTTGAGATCTTTGGAAAGGATTCAATGTGCAGAATTGAGATGTGAAAGACTCAACATAAGGCCATTGGTTAAGTTAGAATCATGGCATCAGGCAGATTTAGTTGGAAATATGAACATTTCACTTAAATGCTGATGTCACTTGGCAGCTTGCCCGCAGGGTTCGTGATATGCGGGAGTCAAGAACAGCAGCACCCGTGACTCAAAAGCTTGAGCGGAAGGTATCTGGAGGCAAGAATGCGGTTCTTACCAGTTTGCAATCATTTCCTCGAGGCATGGAATGCATTGATCCACTAAAATTAGGGTACCAACTACTATCTTCCATTTGTTTTGCTCACCTTGAAAGTCAATCTGATTGTTTATTCTACCTCTGAGAACATGATATGGTAGGGCGTATCTAAACATGGCTTTTTGTGTACTTCGTAGGATAATAGATAACAAGACTCTGAGATTAATCACTGAGTCATCAGAAAGTCTTTCCAAAGCTGAGAAAGTAGATAATGCACTTAGGGGTATGTATTTCTTTATGACCATACTTAACTTGAGGTTGATTATTAGCTCTTACACCAGACTTGTACAACTTCCGGTTTTTTAAAATATGACTCGTCTGAGAGAATTTGCAGAAAAGTTGGTGTACATTTCTGACCATTTCGATCCCAAGCTATTTCTTTCTCGCATTCACCAAGAGACAAGTGCAGCGGACTTGGAATCTGGTGCCCGTGCTCTGAAAAGTGACTTAAAGGGTCGTAATCTACAAAGGAAACAACTGGTGAAAGATAATTTTGACTGCTTTGTCTCGTGTAAAACAACAATTGATGGTATGTATTATTTTCTCAATGGGTTTGGCATACATTTACTTTAATCTTATCTCTTGTTGATGTGAAGTCTACTACCTTGCTTTAAAGATATTGAATCAAAACTGAAACGGATCGAAGATGACCCTGACGGATCGGGAACTACTCATTTGTTTAATTGCATGAAGAGTGTGACATCACGGGCTAATCGTGCTTTTGAGCCACTTTTTGAAAGACAGGTTGGTATGGTCACATACTATTGTTTTTTGGTGTTGTCCTAGCCTCTTGCTATCTGCTTAAGACTTTTTCGCCTTTATTCGTAGGCCCAAGCTGAGAAGATCAGGTCTGTACAAGGAATGCTTCAGAGATTCCGTACACTCTTCAACTTAACCAGTATAATTCGTAGCAGTATTAGCAAAGGCGAGTATGATTTGGCTGTTCGGGAATACAAGAAGGCGAAGTCTATTGCTCTCCCTTCTCATGTATGCCTGCCCCATTCATCAAACTCTTAAGACAGATACCACTCATGTTTCTTCCAGCATTCACTTGTTAAATTATTATTCACTTGCATTACGCAGCTCGTGAAAGCATAGAGTAACACGTTGCTTACAGGTCAATATACTCAAGCGTGTACTCGAGGAGGTTGAGAAAGTGATGCAGGAGTTTAAATGCACCCTTTACAGGTCTATGGAAGATCCAAAAATAGATTTTACGAGTGTGAGTTCACTATTATTACTTCTATTATAATGTGAAGCACTACTGAAATGTACATTCCAACTTTCATTCAAAGAAGTTAAGGATCCTGGTGCTTTTTTTATAAAATCGCTATCAATTTAAGTGTACAATACAAGTTTTCATGTTTCCCTTTTGTAAGATTATGACTCACCAAATATATATTTATACAAGACATTTATGTATCATTCTCTCCCTTTTCTTCCTCTGCTGGATGCTAAAATTTTTTTGCTTAATTTAGCTGGAAAACACTGTGAGGCTTTTGCTGGAGCTGGAGCCCGAATCAGATCCTGTTTGGCATTACTTAAATGTTCAGGTTAGTGTATTAGACGTTGTTACTCTTTTCACTACCGCTTTCCTAAGTTAGTGCTGAGTAGTGTTTAGTTTCCTGCTAGTTTTGCTTTTAATATCCTGGCTCTCTTAGCCTCTGCTATTTTGCATCTCTTTTCCTTCATAGTTGTGGTCTTAGTTGGCACCTCTTTAGAAACACACATCACATACAGTTTCTTAGACTATTTGTTAAAGAATGTATCTAAAGTTTTCTGGCTTGGTTCATTCTATTATCAGAACCATAGGATCCATGGACTGCTTGAAAAGTGTACATTTGATCATGAAGCAAGGATGGAAATTTTGCGCAACCAGGTGCATGAGAGAGCTCTCTCTGACGCGAAGTGGCGACAAATTCAACAAAATGGTGTTCAACTTGTGAGTTCAACTGTGAAGGCAGCTGTATTACTACAATAAATGCAAGATTCAGGTTTATAGATGATAACAATTTGTATTTTCTATAATCCTTCAGTCAGAATACACGTCTTCTATAGAAGATAACCAAGTTCAAGTTGACCTACCATCAGTAGAGTCGGCAGGGAAAGAACATGATGCTTTGAGGGGAAGATATATCAAAAGATTGACAGCTGTAATCGTATATCATCTCCCTTCATTTTGGAAAACAGCTCTTTCTATTTTCAATGGGAAATTTGCCAAGGTATATGATACTCCTATGTGCTCTGCTTCTGCAATATATTAACTTTGTATTACAATTTTGTATGTTGAGGGCAGTGCCTATTTCTTTCTTTATTCAAATGGAGCTAAATCTTTACTTTGATTTGATTTCTACAAATTCAGTCTTCCCAAGTTAATGATATCAGTAAAGCTGAGGAGAAAGTGGAAGAGGTGAGGTATATAAGTCATTCTTTGGAAGAAGTTGCTGTGATGATACGCAATACCATTTCTGTTTATGAAGAAAAGGTCATCTCCTTTTCTGTCAACTGATGTTGTCATACCTTTTCTCTGCCATACTGGAAAGATGAACCTGTCATCTGTTTTCATTCATTAGTTCTAATACTTTTCCCCCTGATTATGATTGTGTAGGTGCAAATCACATTTCATGATTTTGACGAATCATACATTCTCCACCCATATATGAGTGATGCCATCAACGAAGTATCAAAAGCATGCCAAGCTTTTGAGGCCAAAGAGTCAGCTCCCCATAGTGCTGGTATTTGAATCTCTTCTAAAGCTTGAGCTTGTTGTTTTGCTAAAATATACTGAGATTATGTATACACGTTTTGGTTTTGGCAGTCATGGCACTAAGAAAAGTTAAAGTGGAAATCACTAAAATATACATCCAAAGGCTTTGCTCTTGGATGAGGGCGTCTACAGAAGGAATATCAAAGGAAGAGACGTGGATCCCAGTTTCTATTCTTGAAAGGAATAGATCTCCATATTCCATCTCTTACCTGCCCCTTGCATTCCGTTCAGTTATCATCTCTGGGATGGAACAAATTAATCTGTAAGTTTCTAGCATCTTGCAGTTACATGTATATATCCAAATACTTAATCTTGTGTACATTAATAGTTACAACATTTTTCTATTACTTTGTAAGAGTTTTTTTATATCTATGAATGCTAGCTAGACAGTATTACTCTACTTCTCTCTCTCTAGTTAGAGAACAAATTGGCAGTTACCATTCCATTTTTATGATTTTGGTTGTCCGTACTATAATCACAAACTATACTCATATGACTTGTGTACAAGTGGAGAATAAGATACAAGTATCTCATGAGGTGTTGCCTTATATGGCTGTTGATTTCTGCCTACTATGTTTACTCCAGGATGATTCTATCTTTAAAAGGTGAAGCTGCTAGATCAGAAGATATGATTGCCCATATTGAGGAAATCCTCATATCTGTTAGACTTGCCTTTTTGAACTGCTTTCTGGATTTTGCGGGTAAGCCTTTTACACCAAACTTTCGTGATAATACATGTTTACCGTTGCAGACAAAAAGAAATGACGATGGTTATGTTGATATGCTTTTTTCCATATATTTAGCTCACTTAGAGCAAATTGGCGCGGACCTTTCTCAAGGCACCTCAAAGCGAGAGAGTTGGCAAAATGGATATCCCAACGACCACCAGGAAGAGCCATCAATCAATGCCCCTGAAAGTGTCGTTGATCCTCACAGGCAGTTGCTGATGATCTTAAGTAATATAGGTTATTGCAAAGACGAACTTGCCTCTGAGCTTTACAACAAGTACAAATATACTTGGTCACAGTCGAGGTGGGTCTCTTTCTTATTAAACTCCATTGGTGCTTTTTTAACATCAACAAATTCCTATCTCTGCTCTAACCGGCAGAGAAGTTGGACAAACTTATTCATGCTTGTTGTCTCAAGTCTCAACTGCGATAGTCAGTACCAACTTCCTAATTTTATAATCAAAACTTTGATAGTCAGTGAGAAATTTTATATGGTATTATATATAACTGGCTAAGCCCAGTCGTCTCTTAAATATTCCAGGGGAGTTGATGAAGACAACAGTGATCTTCAAGATCTAATAATGTCTTTCTCTGGTCTTGGTGAGAAGGTCCTTGAACATTACACTTTTGCTAAGGTAATGCCCTAATCGGCTAAGTTAGCTTTTACTAATGCTGGCCCTGTGTGTTAAAGAAATGATGCAGTTCTATTGCATCTATATGTCTTGTACCCAGGCAAACTTGATCAGAACCGCTGCAACAAATTATTTGCTGGACTCTGGTATTCAGTGGGGTGCGGCGCCTCCAGTAAAAGTAAGTGGCAAGTTCACTCTCAGCTGTGACTTTCTTGGTCCTTAGAAGAATCAATGAAAAAAACACTTTACCCTATTTTCTCAAGAAACGATAACTAAACCTTTCTTCAGGGCATACGAGATAATGCTGTTGAGCTGTTACACACTCTGGTTGCTGTCCATGCAGAGGTAATACCGTTGCTTCATCCTACCAAGAGAGTTGGACATTCGAATTTCTATAACAATTGCTTCTAAACATCACACTTGAGTAATCCTACTGCTAAACCAGTTAAACTTATACTAAGAACAATAATTAACAGGTATTTGCGGGTGCCAAACCACTCCTGGACAAAATTCTTGGCACTTTGGTCGAAGGTCTGATTGATACTTTTCTCAGTCTTCTGGAAGAAAACAGATCTGACGACCTGAGCTCAATAGATGCAAATGGTTTCTGCCAATTGATGCTTGAGGTAAATAAATTTTGTTGGTGTTCTCAACTTTATTTGAGTGAATGGGTTAATACTTAAACTAGTTATGATGCGCGTATCTGATTTTATAAACTATGATGCAGCTCGAGTATTTTGAGACTATACTGAACCCATATTTGACGGTCGATGCAACCGAGTCACTTAAGTCTCTGCAAGGAGCTGTGTTGGAGAAAGCTACAGAGAGTATAAGCGAGTCAGTCGAGAACAACCCGGGAGGGCATCAACGGAAACCAACACGTGGCAGTGAAGATGCAATTTCAGATGACAAACAATCATCCGTATCCCCAGATGATCTCCTTGTAAGAACATTTCTCCTTAACCACCACTTGATATTTACCATCTTCAATACTTAAAACCTTACAGATTCAGCTAAAAGCGGTTACTGTTGCTGCTTTAGGCTCTTGCACAGCAATGTACAAGCGGAATGCTTCAACTGGAGCTAGAGAAAACCCGTTTGAACAGTGCATGTTTCGTTGAGACCATCCCGTTGGATCCAATGCCGCCAGCTGCCTACTCCAGCACATCGATGGATTCTCCGAGCAGAAACCATAGAGAGCCACAGTCAGTGGGTTCTCCGGTTCAAGGTAGACCAAGGCGAAGATAAGAACTTCTCTTTCTTACTCTGATTCGAAGCGCGTTGGTGATCATGACATGTTTTTCTCAATATACTGTATTCGTTCTAATTGATTATACATCACTAATCTTGTTTTCAATGTAAATTTACATGTTTTCAACATTAACTTTTCTCATGAAATCGATCTTGATTGTGTTTTCATCCTCCTGAACCATGTATCAGATTTAAAAACCAAAACCGATCACATACGGTAAGAAAGTTGACAATAACAACGCGCTCGTTACCAGAATCTGAATACGATATCTCTGCTACATTCGGTCAAGATGTTTGACAACAAAGGAAAAAAACCACACAATTACAATTCAAGAGCTAAAGCAACAGAAAAACAGTGCTTCTACTCAGCTCCAGATTTGAGTTGTCCCGGTAACAAAAGAACATTTAGGTTGTCCTCAAAGGCGGCGACACCAATATCACTCCATCTCCCCTCACGAATAGAAATGGAAGCGTTCGCTTCGTAGTCTGACAAAAGCAAATTCCATCAGCAGAACGATCATACTATTGTAAGTTAAAATCGATCCATCATCTCAATTTCGAATCAAAGAGCCTAGTAAGTACAATTCTAATCATAAGCTAAAACATCAACATTTGTTTCAAGTTTGAGAAACTAAGTAGAGTTACTAAAGAGGCTAATGAAGACTGGAGACTCTATATATCCAGAAGTACTTCAACATGCGTCAAGATCAGTATTGAAATCAAACTAAGACAAAGGTGTATAATAGATACTGTGAAAGCTGAAACTTGAAAACCCTATATACATCACCCAACCAATCCAAAAGCCTAAGAGATTAATATCTCTTTGTTTGGGCTTAGGAAATCACATTTAACATACCCGAA
The DNA here is from genome assembly GCF_000633955.1 of Camelina sativa. NCBI lineage: Eukaryota > Viridiplantae > Streptophyta > Magnoliopsida > Brassicales > Brassicaceae > Camelina > Camelina sativa. Next base: position 9,641,163 of record NC_025687.1, read on the forward strand.
CAATCTCTTCGTATGTCTCGTCGTCGATTTCAACAGTCGTAATAACCTCTTCAACATCACCCAGAATCATATTCAAATGCTGATCAAAAGCCTGCATACACACACACACACACAATATACAAAGTGAGCGACTTAGAATCTTGAAACCAAAATCAAATCTGGAATCCGAGTGGGAATGAAAACGAGAAAGTTGTAGAAAAAAAAAAGAACGAACGTGAAGCTTGCCGCGGAGTTCACGGTCAGATCGGAGCTTGACATAGATTCTCTCTTCGATACTTAAACGAATCAGATCCAATGGCTCCCTAACGGTGGCGTCTTCCTCGACGGACATTTTTTTGATGGAAAAAACTTCCTCGGAGGGTTTTGCAATTGCGAAGAAGAAAATAATGACAACAGTCGACTCGCCGATCTCTCTGACCTCACGCAATCACCACCGTTGATTTCTAAAGTATAAAGATGTTTTGTTTGGGCTCTAAAATATTGGGCCTAAGCCCATATGTTCGCTTTATATTAGTTCCCTTCTATCAATCTAACTTGTTAATGTAGTAAATACAGTAAAAGCGTATCTCATTCAATTAACTAATCTTAGATGACCATAATTATAAGCAAATTTAGTTTTTTTTTTTGGGTCTAGTACAAGTAATCTAAAGATAATTAATCATCTAATAATGCAAAGCTTGAAGAAAAAGTCTCCCCCATGATTATGATTAATCCATAGTTAGTGGAATTTAGCTATATCAAGTCCAATCACAAGGTATCTCAACATACAACAACATAAAAGTCCAATCACAAGGTACCAATTTGTCTTTTCATTAATACTAAACTTTACATAGCATATAATAATATTCGCGAGAAATGTGGACGTGAAAATAAAATTAAAGTTTTTACAAACTAAAAAAAAAAGCCTGTTGGCACATTCACGTTTAGAGAGAGAGAGAAGAGAGAGAAACTCTGAGGAAGCTGACCGGAGAAGACGAAAGCAACACAACAAAGTTCCAAACTTTATTTCTGTAAGTTACTCTTCCCTTTTTGACTCATCTCTCTCTCTCTCTCCCTCTCCCAAAATTTTACCACCGCTTTAACTTCTTCATCTCGATTCCATTTCCTCTCTGCTTTTCTCATTACTAAAGTCTCCATTTTTAATTCAATTTTCCCCTAAGAGATCCAGTAGAGAAAAGTTTACGCCTTTTTCAAATCGATTCTTGACTTTTTAAGATCTGTATGTTCTCTTCGATTTCTCTGATGAACTAGGAAGTAATTTAAGGAAAACAATGGATGCGAATTTTACACAAGGAGGTGTAGTTCGTGGTGGAGCTTCTTCTTCTTATGGTGGATTCGATTTACAAGGCGGCTCTATGAGAGTTCATCATCAAGATTCCATGAACCAGCAGCATCGACACAATCCTAATTCACGACCACTTCACGAAGGTCTTCCCTTTACTATGGTTACAGGTCAAACCTGTGATCATCATCATCACCACAACATGTCTTTGACTGACCAACATAAAGGTGAAAGAGAGAAGAACTCTGTGAGTGATGATGATGAGCCGAGTTTTACTGAGGAAGGTGGTGTTGATGGTCATAATAATGAAGCTAACAAATCAACTAAAGGGTCTCCATGGCAAAGAGTTAAGTGGACTGATAAGATGGTTAAGTTGTTGATCACTGCTGTCTCTTATATAGGCGATGACTCGACTATGGATAGTGGTAGTAGAAGGAAGTTTGCTGTTTTGCAGAAGAAGGGTAAGTGGAAATCTGTTTCTAAAGTTATGGCTGAGAGAGGTTATCATGTTTCGCCTCAGCAATGTGAGGATAAGTTCAATGATTTGAATAAGCGGTATAAGAAGCTTAATGATATGCTTGGTAGGGGAACTTCTTGTCAGGTTGTTGAGAATCCTGCGCTTTTGGATTCGATTGGATACTTGAATGATAAAGAGAAGGATGATGTTAGGAAGATCATGAGCTCTAAACATCTTTTCTATGAAGAGATGTGTTCTTACCATAATGGGAACAGGTTGCATTTGCCTCATGACCTTGCTTTGCAGCGTTCTCTACAGTTGGCGCTGAGGAACAGAGATGATCATGATAATGAGGAGTCTAGGAAACATCAAATGGAGGATCTTGATGATGAGGATCATGATGGGGAAGGTGATGAACATGATGAGTATGAGGAGCAGCATTACTCACATGGGGATTGTAGGGGGATTCATTATGGAGGTGGTGGTGGTGGCCCTTTGAAGAAGATAAGACAAAGCCATAGCCATGAAGATGCAGACCATCCGAGTCATGTGAATTCTTTGGAATGCAATAAAGGAAATTTACCTCAGATGCCGTTTTCTCAGGGTGATGTGAATCAAGGTGGGGCAGAGAGTGGGAGAGCAGCTTCGATGCAGAAACAGTGGATGGAGTCCCGGACTCTACAGCTAGAAGAGCAGAAGCTTCAGATCCAAGTTGAATTGCTTGAATTGGAGAAACAGAGATTCAGGTGGCAGAGGTTTAGTAAGAAAAGGGACCAAGAACTCGAGAGAATGAGGATGGAGAATGAAAGGATGAAACTTGAGAATGATCGGATGGGATTGGAGTTAAAACAAAGGGAATTGGGTGTTGATTTATGAGGGAATTGGCTTGACACTTCTCTTGATTGGTGTATAGCTTCACTAAATGAAGTCTCATTTTCTGCTCTTGTAAACTTGCTTTGACTGAAATGATCTCGAGACTTTGATGTGAGAGATCATTGTGGTTGCATCAGTGATGATGATGCTGAGAATATAGTGACACAGGAGTGGTTAGCATAAGCAGGTCTCTGAGGTTTGCTTCAATTTATCCTTTCAGTCACTTTTTCCATGTAAACCGTATGACTTGAAGTAATCAACTGGTTAAGGTTAATAACATCATTCTGCTGTAGACATCTTAATCCAATTTTCTGGGGTGTAACCAGTGTCGCAATATTAAGCCAGTTTGCCAATGAGGTGTTGGGTGTTCTTTCACATGGAACCTTAAGTTATTTTGAACTATGTCGAATGAAAGAGATTCCTATACTGTGATTAACCTTACTGAAAACTAAAATTTCTTCCCTTTTTCTTTTTCTAATGGACTTGGATCCAGGGAAAACCTTATGCAATTTATTCTTTGGATCATATCTCCTTTACTAGACAATGAATCAGACCGGTTTGCGTTTTGCCTTTAACTTGTTCTAAAGACTCTTCAGTTTGAGGATGTTGAATTTGTCCGAAGAATCATGAACCCAAATTTGAAAGGTTTCTCCAGGTTTGACCTCACGTGTTATTTTAACATGAATGTAAAGCATGTTCCTCACTGAAAAAGCCTGCTGTGTTTGCCTGTTTTTGGTCCATCTCATGCTTGCGTCTCCTTTCTAGTTTTTATTTCCTTTTTTGGTGGTAGGTGATGAGAATCTTCTTTCCTTTCTATTGATTCAAATTAGAGATTTCTGGATACTTAAAAGTTAATAACAAAGAAAGAACTTGTTCATTTTCAACTTTTAAGCATCCTGAACTCTAATTTGACTCGAACTCTACTTCTGGCTCTACAGGTTCTGTGTATACGTTTTTTGGCTCACTGATTCATACACCTGTGGAGTTGAAATCTTGAAAAGTTTCATTTTGTACCATACTTAGTGATGCAATGGTCATATATAAGAAGTCAAGCAAGGGGTAGTTCTGACCTAAGGTTGGGACATGCACTCACAAGGGAAGTAAGTCTAGTGTCTGCCTTGGTGTTTATGGTTCAGCTTTGTTGCTGCTTGAAAACGGAACCCGGTTTCTAATCATAACATGCTCTGTTTGTCACAGTTAACTTCTTTTGTTAACATTGACTAAACGGGAAGTCATTTTGATGCGATAATCAATCTTGACAAAAAAAGGTAACTGTGACAAAGACTCAAGTTGACGAGAGCCCAAATGGTTACTTCTATATTGTCAAATAGGTTTCTATTCTATATTATTTTAAAGAACGTCGTCAGAAGCATACCTTCTTCCCAACTGTTATGATTTTTTTTAATCCTTCAAAAAAAAAAAAAACAAATTGTTAAACGGAAGCAAACGTAGACGTTGGGACATATTATATGGCATATAAAGCATACTTCAACGCCCCCTTGTATTACACTGATAAGGACTTGCTCTTGATCGACTCTAAAGTAGAAAATGTCTTGGCTGTGTAATTGGACAATGAATTATATATAGTATAATATATATAATTGGGGAAACTGAGAATGGGTCTCCCAAGAATCTAGACAGATGATTTGAAGAGCCCTGCCTTTTTCTTATAAGATGCATAGCTGAGATAAGAGAAAAGTATAAGAGGAACAAGTTTCGAGAGAAAGAAACAAAATAAGATGAAGGTGCAAGATTTGTTCTTGGTGGCTATTTTCTGCCTTTCTTATACGCAGCTGGTCAAGGGACAACCTTGCCCAAGTACTACATGTGGCAATGTCAAAATCGAGTACCCTTTTGGCATTTCTTCAGATTGTTACCATGACAACGATCCTAGTTTCAAACTCATTTGTGAGAAAGAGAAGCTATTCCTTAAGAATCTTGAAGTGGTCAGCATTTCTCATAGCAGCCAGCTACGCGTCATGATTCCTAGATCCTTCTCTTGCTTTAACAGCCTAGGGAATATCACTAGTCGGAGTTACTTCAAGGGTCCTAACCTTGGTAACTTGACTCTCTCCGAAAACAACAGGCTAACTGCAATAGGTTGTAACACTTTCGCATTTCTGACCGCTTTTGGAACTCGAAAAAACTCATCAGTTGGATGCACATCATTATGTGAATCTACCCCAGTGGAAAACAGAGAATGTAACGGTGCAGGTTGCTGTCAGAACCCCGTCCAAGAAGCCAGCAATCGTTTCAATTTCAGCCCATATACGTTTACCTACCAGAAGACTTCTGAGCGTACCTATATTAGTACTTGCATTTACGCCTTTCTCGTTGAAAATGGGACGTTTGAATTCAATGGTGGGGAAGATTTTAATAATCTGCGGAATGTCACGCACTTTCCAGTGGTATTAGATTGGTCTATTGGAAACCAGACATGCGAGCAAGTCGGTAGAGGCATATGCATTGGGGAGAACAGCAAATGTTCCAATTCTACTACCAAAATCGGGTATGTCTGCGTGTGTGAAGATGGTTTCCAGTGGTATTTCATATTAGTTTACTTTAATCTTTGTTATTTTAGGTGTTAATCGTTTCACTCACATTCTTGTTGCATCATGTACTCGTTTTTCGTGTGCCAGATATCAATGAATGTACTGACCTTATCCGAAAACACAACTGTACCGATTCCAACACCTGTGAAAACACGCCGGGAAGTTTTCATTGTAACTGCCAGTCTGGTTTTAACTTAATTGCCACTAACTCTACTATGACCTGCTTACCTAAAGACACGCCTGAATATGTTACGCCTGTATATGTAAGACCGACTCAGATTTTTCTTGGTAAGCTCCTCTCACTTGTTCTGGATTATTTCTGTTACTAACAAAATTTGATCTAATCATCTGTGTGATGTGACCAGGAACCACCATTGGCTTCTTGGTCATCCTGTTTGCAGTTACCTGTATCAAACAAAGGATGAAGCACCGGAAAGACACTGAGCTCCGACAAAAATTCTTCGAGCAAAATGGCGGCGGCATGTTGATTCAGAGACTCTCAGGAGCAGGGCCATCAAATGTTGATGTCAAAATCTTTGCTGAGGAAGGCATGAAGGAAGCAACTAATGGTTATGATGAGAGCAGGATCCTGGGTCAGGGAGGCCAAGGAACGGTCTACAAAGGGATATTACCAGATAATTCCATAGTTGCTATAAAGAAAGCTCGGCTAGGAGACAGTAGCCAAGTAGAGCAGTTCATCAATGAAGTGCTCGTGCTTTCACAAATCAACCATAGGAACGTGGTCAAGATCTTGGGATGTTGTCTAGAGACAGAAGTTCCGTTGTTAGTCTATGAGTTCATTACTAATGGCACCCTTTTTGATCACTTGCACGGTTCATTGTTTTATTCTTTTCTTACATGGGAACACCGTCTGAGGATAGCCATAGAAGTAGCTGGAACTCTAGCGTATCTTCACTCTTCTGCTTCTATTCCAATCATCCACCGTGATGTCAAGACTGCTAATATACTCTTGGATGAAAACTTAACTGCAAAAGTAGCTGACTTTGGTGCATCAAGGCTGATACCAATGGATAAAGAGCAGCTCACAACAATGGTGCAAGGCACTCTCGGCTACTTAGACCCAGAATACTACAACACAGGGCTTCTGAACGAGAAGAGTGATGTTTATAGTTTTGGGGTGGTCCTCATGGAACTTCTCTCAGGTCAAACAGCATTGTGCTTTGAAAGACCACAGAACTCAAAACATCTGGTAAGTTACTTTGCTTCTGCGACAAAAGAGAATAGGTTGCATGAGATTATTGACGGGCAAGTGATGAACGAGGATAATCAGAGGGAGATCCATGAAGCTGCAAGAGTTGCTATCGAATGTACAAGATTGACGGGAGAAGAAAGGCCACAGATGAAGGAAGTAGCTGCTGAGCTAGAAGCCCTAAGACTCACAAAAACTAAACATAAGTGGTCAGATCAGTACCCTGAAGCAGAGGATGTTGAGCACTTGCTAGGTGTACAAATCCTATCAGCACAGGACGAAACCAGTAGTAGCACTGGCTATGACAGCATCAAGAATGTAGCAATATTGGACATTGAAGCTGGCCGCTGATATTTATCAGTCCAGCTCTGCTAAAATCACATACTATAAAAATCTTTTGTCTGTAAAAAAACTTATCTCTATTGCTTAACTCTCCTCTTTGTCCTTCTAAACAACATTTATGCTCGAGAAATCTCTTGTAGATCATCAATAATTATGTTTATAACTCAAGTGTTCACGAATCATCAATTCTTCCATATATATTGATAAAACTAATTAGTAGTTACAAACTAACAACTCAAGATAAACTATATCCGGGTCGATTTCATCACCGACTCAGCTTGGTCAACCAAAACAAAAGCTTGATGAAGAGACGGAGGAGGATCCATAAGCATGATTCGCGTTCTCACAAAGCTTAGTTCTTTCTTCAAACCCATCAAAAACCCGTAACGCTGCTCCTTCTCTCTCGCTTCTTTACCTCGTTTCACACCCTCGCAATCACAAAGCTTAGTATAGCCATTGGGAGATTCTCGTTGGATTCGTAATCTGGATCGATATAATATGGTGATTTAGGATCGAGTGTGGTGGGAGATTCCGCCATTGTCACCTTGCTCTACTCTGAGCTCTCGTTACTGTTTGATTTTACGGTTTGCTTCTTTCTTTTTTGTCATCTTTATAAGTATAAATAGCTGGGCTTACATGGGCTTTAGATATCTCCTCATAAGCCCAAAGTTTCAGGGGTTATATAATAAGATCTTCCCGCCTCAATTATTTACTTGTGTTGTGTCTGTTGCGTAGTATGGTCATGGTGGGTAAACTCAAAAAAATATCAATGTAGTGTTTGTTCCACAGCTTCACTCATACTATCGTCACACAAGAGGATAGATTTCAAATCGTTGACCAATGTCCACTACTCTACTTTTTATAATTGTCAAGTAGTTTTCTATTTGATGATATCTCATTTTTTAAGCATAGACATGTCTTAATATTTAGTTATTTTACTATTGATTCACATTTGTAAATTCATTGCTGCTACCAACCATCCTAATCGTTGAATACTGTTAAGCAGAAGCAAACGCAGACGTTGTGATGTAATAATATTAGAAATATATATATGCAGCCAATTTCAACAAGATCTTGCTTATGTAAGTTGAGTTTAGTATTGCAATTTGTAGGAAATTAAATGAGGAACGGGTCAGCGAACACTAATCAAGAAAACATTATCAAGACTGAGGATTGTTTCCTATTAAAGAAAGCCTCAAAAAGATGACTGAAAAGAAAACAAAAACTCAAAAGCAGAACAAAGTTAGAGAGAAAGAAACAAACAAAGAAAGAGAGAAATTAAAAGGGAGAAGATGATAAAGGTGTGTAGTCGTCTGTTCTTGTTGGTGGCTATATTCTTCATTGCTTATACGCAGCTAGTGAAGGGGCAACCTCATCAACCTCGCCGAGATTGCCAATCTAAATGTGGCGATTTCACTATTGAGTACCCTTTTGGTATCTCTACGGGTTGTCACTATCCCGGAGATAAGAGTTTCGATATCACCTGTGAGAAAGATAAACCACATGTCAGACACAACATTGAAGTGAAAACCTTTGATCACAGCGGCCAGCTACGCGTCCTGCTTAATCGATCTACTGTTTGCTACGACGAGGAAGCAAATATTGAATTCAACTCCTACCGGCTTAAGCTGGATAATTTGTCTCTCTCCCCCAACAACAAGTTTACTGTAGTCGGCTGTAACGCTTGGGGACTTCTCCGCACTTTTGGAGTGCAAAACCACTCAACTGGATGCTTGTCATTATGCGATTCTCCCCCGGCGCCAAATAGTAAATGTAATGGTGCAGGTTGCTGCAGAACAGACGTCTCTATCCCGTTGGATAGCAATAGACTTCAAACTGGATCAGTTCGCTTCCAAAACATGACTTCTGTGCAGCACTTTAATCCTTGCACCTACGCTTTTCTCGTTGAAGATGGTATGTTTAACTTCAGTTCTACAGAGGACCTTAAGAATCTGCGGGGTGTCAAGCAGTTCCCTGTCGTACTAGATTGGTCTATTGGGAACCAGACATGTGAGCAAGCTGGAAGCAGAAACATATGCGGTGGGAACACCACATGTTTTGATTCTACTCGTGGAAAGGGTTATAACTGCAAATGTAGAGACGGTTTTGAGGGGAATCCATACACTTCAGACGGTTGCCAAGGTACTTAATATCAATTCCTTTTGCTTTCTTTCTTTCATTTTTGTGAGTGTTAGTTAATTGGTTTCCTCATACATACATTGTTTGTTGCATCTTGCGCTCTTTCATTGAACCAGACATCAATGAATGTACTACTACGAGTACTATCCACAAACATAATTGTTCGGATCCCAAAACCTGTAGAAACAGAGATGGAGGCTTTGATTGTAAGTGTCAATCTCGTTACCGCTTAGATACAACCACTATGAGTTGCAAGCGTAAAGATTTTGGATGGGCTATGATTCTTCTTGGTAAGTTTCCCCTCTCACTGTTTCTGGACTTATTGTTTTCCAGATCAACTCACTCTAATCATCTATATGTCTTTTGTGGTGTGTGTGTGATCAGTAACCACTATTGTCTTCTTGGTCATCCTACTTGGCATTAGTTACATAAAACAGAGGCTGAGGCGTCGGAAAGACACCGAGCTACGACAACAATTCTTCGAGAAAAATGGTGGTGGCATGTTGATACAGCGACTCTCAAGAGCAGGGTCGTCTAATGTTGATGTCAAAATCTTTACTGAGGAAGGCATGAAAGAAGCAACTAATGGTTATGATGAGAGCAGAATCTTGGGCCAGGGAGGCCAGGGTACAGTCTACAAAGGGATACTACCAAACAGCTCCATAGTTGCCATAAAGAAGGCTCGGCTTGGAGACCGTAGCCAAGTTGAGCAATTCATTAACGAAGTGCTCGTGCTGTCACAAATCAATCATAGGAACGTGGTCAAGCTCTTGGGATGTTGTCTAGAAACTGAGGTTCCCTTGTTAGTCTATGAGTTCATTACCAGTGGCACTCTTTTCGATCACTTGCACGGTTCCATGTTTGATTCTTCTCTAACATGGGAACACCGTCTGAGAATAGCTATAGAAGTAGCTGGTACTCTTGCTTATCTTCACTCCTCTGCTTCTATTCCAATCATCCACCGAGATGTCAAGACTGCCAATATCCTACTGGATGATAACTTAACTGCAAAAGTATCTGACTTTGGTGCTTCAAGGCTGATACCGATGGATAAAGAGCAGCTCACAACTATGGTGCAAGGCACTCTAGGTTACTTAGACCCAGAGTACTACACCACAGGATTGCTGAACGAAAAAAGCGATGTTTATAGCTTCGGGGTAGTCCTCATGGAACTGCTCTCAGGTCAAAAGGCATTGTGCTTTGAACGGCTAGAGACCTCAAAACATCTAGTGAGTTATTTTGTTTCTGCCATGAAAGAGAATAGGTTGCATGAGATTATTGACGGCCAAGTAATGAACGAGTATAATCAAAGGGAGATCCAGGAAGCTGCAAGAATTGCTCNCTAGAAACTGAGGTTCCCTTGTTAGTCTATGAGTTCATTACCAGTGGCACTCTTTTCGATCACTTGCACGGTTCCATGTTTGATTCTTCTCTAACATGGGAACACCGTCTGAGAATAGCTATAGAAGTAGCTGGTACTCTTGCTTATCTTCACTCCTCTGCTTCTATTCCAATCATCCACCGAGATGTCAAGACTGCCAATATCCTACTGGATGATAACTTAACTGCAAAAGTATCTGACTTTGGTGCTTCAAGGCTGATACCGATGGATAAAGAGCAGCTCACAACTATGGTGCAAGGCACTCTAGGTTACTTAGACCCAGAGTACTACACCACAGGATTGCTGAACGAAAAAAGCGATGTTTATAGCTTCGGGGTAGTCCTCATGGAACTGCTCTCAGGTCAAAAGGCATTGTGCTTTGAACGGCTAGAGACCTCAAAACATCTAGTGAGTTATTTTGTTTCTGCCATGAAAGAGAATAGGTTGCATGAGATTATTGACGGCCAAGTAATGAACGAGTATAATCAAAGGGAGATCCAGGAAGCTGCAAGAATTGCTCTTGAGTGTACAAGACTTATGGGAGAGGAAAGGCCAAAGATGAAAGACGTAGCTGCAGAGCTAGAGGCCTTGAGAGTCAAAACAACCAAACATAAGTGGTCAGATCAGTATCCGAAGGAGGTTGAGCATTTGCTTGGTGTTCAAATCTTATCAGCGCAGGGTGATAGCAGTAGCATTGGCTATGACAGCATCAAGAATGTAGCAATATTAGACATTGAAGCTGGCCGCTGATATTTATCAGTCCAGTTCTGACAAAAGCAAATGTAATGTGATTTTTTCTTGTGTTGTAAAGGAATCTTAATGCTTCACATATTATTATCTCATGGTGTTACCTCTTTAAAAAAGGAAAAAAAAAAACAATGGCTACAAATAATATGGTATAAAGGGGACAAAAAACAAATTCGTTAAGGAACACTAAAACTTTTAACAACAAAAAGCATCAAAAGAAAACAGAGAAGATCAGGAGTTTTCTTCTACATCTTCCCTATTGATCAATATTTTCATATGTTAAAAAGAATACCAATTAAAATAACTGTTAATAACTTTTAATTGGTCTTGTTTGTGTTGTAGTAGTATTTAAGAATCCTGCAATTTCTTGGAAAATGGGAACATGACTGCAATAATCAAAGAGAGATCCACGGAAGCGGCCAGAGTTGTTGTTGACTGTACAAGGTGACGGGAGAGGAAAGGAGATGATATTATAATAACCTGAAGCAGAGGATATTGAGCACAAGAAGAAACAAGTAGCAGTGGCTATGACAGCATTGGACACTGAAGCTGGCCGCTGATATATATATCATTACCACTCTGTAGTCTCTGTTTAAGTATCAAAACATGACATTCAAAAAACCATTTAAGGTCGATCATACAGATCATCAACTATTCTATTTATAACTCCCCTTTGATGTGTAAGCTAACGGGAAAAACAAAAGAGTTATATTTTTTATTCGATTTTCTTGTTTTTCAATTTTCAATCTCTATAATATATATGTACGTGGACCTAACTAATGGGATGTAGATATCCCATCCTGAGTCCAAAGTTGATACTTGTGTATTGCGTGGTATGTACGTAGCTATTTGAAAAAAGGCTCATTGACTCATATTTTTTTGTTACTCTACCTAAAACTTTGATATTTTCGTTTTCTAAATCAACTTTGCCATTCTTGTTCCCTAAGATTGCTCTGCTTTTGTTACCATTAAAATAATTTTTCTGTTACAAAAATATGCTCTGTTGAGTGATAATTAGCAATGATGGTTTCAAAAACAGCTTTCACGCATATTTAGAGCCAATCCAAATGAGATTATTATTAGTAATGATTAACGTTGACGAAAAAGTTAAAAGTGGTTGACTTGTGACACTGTAGTCTTAATATTTACTATTCTTCTCATTTTTTGTACATAGAGAAAAAAAGAGAAGGAAGATTCCTTGCAACTACATACCAAACGTATTATTCTTTGAATAGTAAGAGATAATTCACTGTTTGGAGAAACCAAATTGGACTCTTCACTAGGAGTTAAAGCAAACAAAATATCAAGAAAACATAAGAGGGGCCGGGACAGAGACTGAAGCAAACGTACAATAAAGGTTTTGATTGAGTAGTTGAATTTTCGTCTAGCAGTTTCCTGCAATTTCTGAGAAAATGGGAACAGGTTCTTTTCCTACAATAAAGGCCTCAAGGAGATGACTGATGAGAGAAAACTCAAAAGAGGAACAAAGTTTGAGAGAAAGAAAGAGATAAAATTAGAGGTAGAAGATGAAGTTGCAGGAGGGTCTGTTCTTGGTGGTTATATTCTACCTTTCTTATACACTGCTGGTCAAGGGCCAAAATCAACATTAACCTCGCAAGAATTGCCAAACTAAATGTGGCACCGTCACAATAGAGTATCCTTTTGATATTTCTTCAGGTTGTTACTATCCCGGAAACGAAAGCTTCAGCATCACCTGCAAGGAAGATAGGCCACATGTCTTACGCGACCTTGAAGTGAAAAACTTTTATCACCGCGGCCAGATACAAGTTCTGCTTAATGTATCCTCTTCTTGCAGCGACGCCCAAGGAGATGAAACTTTGGAATACAGCGAATTCACACTGGATGATTTATCTCTCTCAGCCAACAATAAGTTTACTGTAGTAGGCTGTAATGTTAGGAATTGTGGGCTCTTCTGGAATGGAAGATTATTCAACTGGATGCATGTCAGTATGCAGTGTTCCACCGGCCAAAAATGGAAAATATGATGGTGTAGGTTGCTGCAGAGCAAACGTCTCTTTCCCCTTGGATTGCTATACATTCAGATTTGGTTCATTTCGCATACCAAACCAGACTTCCGTTCATAAATTTAATCCTTGCACCTACGCTTTTCTCGTCGAAGATGATAAGTTTATCTTCAGTTCTTTAGAAGATCTTCAGAATCTTCGGAAGGTCACGAGGTTCCCTGTGTCACTAGATTGGTCTATTGGGAACCAGACATGTGAGCAAGCTAGAAGCACAAGAATATGCGGTGGGAACATCACATGTTCTGATTCTACTGAAAGAATATTTGAAAGATTGTTTTATTTCTGTTTTCCAATGGATGGGTTGCTTGTTACAAAGGTCGTACTCTTTTATAGTGATACATGAGGTTTTAACCTACTGTCTAGAATGTTCGCTTGCTTTCTCCAGCTGTAACGATTGGGATCTTTCACATGTGATCTGCGTCGCATGATTCAAGCAGCTGGAACCTGTTTTGCGTGATCAGCTCTGTGTCTTTAGCATTTCGTTTGTCTCTTGTTGGAGGTTGTGTAAGAAGCTTACTTTTATCATTTGTTGTAGTTGTTGCAGGTTGTGTAAGAATCTGTTCTGTTGTTGCAGGTTTCCATTTTTGTGACATGGGCTTGGATGCTGATGGGCTTGAGCTGGGCTTCGATTTGTTGGATCCTGGATGCAGAACGTCGTCGTTTGAGGTTGTGGTGTTGATACTCCCCCGCAAACTTGAAGTAGGTGGAACAACAACACCAAGTTTGGCCCGGAGATGATCAAACGCGTGTTGCGGAAGCGATTTTGTGAAGATATCAGCGAGTTGGTATTCAACAGGTATGTGATTGACAATGAGATTTCCAAAGGCTACCTGCTCTCTGACATAATGATAGTGAGTGGCAAAATGTTTGGTACGAGAATGAAAACTTGGATTGGCGGTCAAGTAGACGGCAGAGAGATTGTCACAAAACAACTCTGGTGTCGCAAACTGAGGGACGCCAAGGCTTTTAAGCAGATTCACAAGCCAGGTGATCTCAGATGTAGCTTTAGACATGGCTCTGTATTCTGCCTCTGTCGAGCTTTTGGAGACAGTGAGTTGCTTGCGTGAAGACCATGAGATGAGGTTATTGCCGAGAAAAGTACAAAAAACACCTGTGGAGCGACTGCTTGTTGGACAACAACTGTAATCACTGTCATTGTAAGCTCTCAACTTGCAGTTTGTCTTGTTGCTGAGAGATATACCCATTGTGGTGGTGCCTCTGATGTAGCGAAGAATGCGTTTGAGGAATTGAAAATCAGAGACAGTGGGGGCATGCATTTTTTGACACACATAGTTGACAGAGAACTGTATATCTGGTCGTGTGAGAGTCAAGTATTGAAGCTTCCCGACAAGGCTTCGGAAATACTTTGGATTTTCAAAAAACTTGTGCTGATTGGGAGCTTTGCTTAGTTGTTGTGGTAGAGGAGTGGCAACAGGAGAGCAGTGAGACATTGCTGCTGTAATGAGAAGATCCTCAACATACTTTTGTTGAGAAAGGAACAAACCATCAGGATGAAAATGAGCCTGAATCCCGAGAAAATAGTGCAGTTGACCCAAATCTTTCATTCGAAACTGTTTGTTGAGTTCGTCGAGAAGGCTGGTAAGTAGAGCAGAAGGATTCCCTGTAATCACCATGTCGTCAACATAAAGGAGCAGAAAGATGACATCATTGTTCTTAATGCATATGAAGAGGGAAGGATCTGGAATGCTACAGAAGAACCCAAACTCAAGCAAGAAGTTGCTAAATTTGTCAAACCAAGCTCTTGAAGCCTGTTTGAGCCCATACAGTGATTTGTGTAATAAGCAGACATGATCATGATGATCTTTGTCAATGAAACATGCTGGTTGTTTCATATAAACAGTTTCAGTAAGGTCTCCGTGAAGGAATGCATTTCGAACATCCATTTGTTTGAGTTCCTAGTTCAAAATAGTGGCTACATGGAGGACTGCTCGAACGGTAGGAGTACGAACCATTGGACTATAGGTCTCGAGGTAATCGATACCCTCTTCTTGATTATAGCCTTGGGCTACTAATCGAGCTTTAAATTTGTCGAGGCTACCATCAGCATGAAGCTTGACTCGAAATACCCATTTTGAGCCTAGCACATGCATATCTGGTGTAGGAGGAACAAGAGACCATGTGTCGGTTGCTTTACAGTTGCCCATTTCTTCACCCATAGCATCTGTCCATCTCTCATCTTGTAAAGCTTCAGTTACTGTTCTAGGCATTAGATAGGAGACCTTGTCACGCCAATTTTAATTGAATGTAAAGAGTCTTTGTCTGGAAAGTGATCTTTTTCTGGGTTTGATTGCCAATTATGGTTCTGGTTTTGGAGATGTTTGCTGGAGAAGTTTTTGGTATAGCTTGTTCTAACACATGTGGTCTGCAGGTTATGGTCTACTCACGGTTTCTGAGATTTTTGCGAGTTCCCACCTTGGCTCTCTTGGCGCTTGGTTTGAGTTTGTTTGAGGACAAACAAAGATCTAAGTCCGGGGGAGTTGATATGTTACGGTTTTGACTCACTTTGACCCCGTTTATTTGATAGTTTTGTAGTTGTTTGAGTCCTTTTCAGGTTATAATAAGAGGCTAGGAAGCTAAAAGCAAGGATTGGAACAGCAGGAGCAATCGGAGCAGAAAAGAGTTGAATTGGAGAGCACATGCTCTGATTTCCGAGCACATGCTCCCAACTCTACGGATTCATGACGACACGTGGCAAGCATCTAGGCGCTGATTCCCTGCCTAATTCCCCTTATTTTGGGCGATCCTTTGTGAGAAAAAGAGAGAGGATATCGATTTTTAATAGGAAGATTTGAATTTGGATTCCTTCCTTATTTTTCTCCACTTGTATGCTATTTAACCTAGGTTTTTTAGGGGACAGAATATACTCTTTTCTTTTGGTTTTGGGGAGCGACGTTTTTGTGAGAGGGGGAGGAAGAGCGGCTACCTTGTTTATCATTCTCTGAACCCTTTTTATTTTTATGCTATTGAATTTCTCATCTATGTTGGCTATTCAATTCTCTATGTCTGAGTAGTTTTCTTTGCTAGATTAGGGGTTTCAAAAGGGGTTTCATGGGTTAGCAACAGAACACAAATAGGGCTTTATATAATCGATTGTCTTCACTATTGTTAGACTTAATGCTTAGGTTGATTTGATCACCCAATCTATGATTCTAGGTTTATCTATTCATCAAAAGTGTAATAGGTTGCTAGAAAA
>NC_025687.1:9659362-9679444 GCF_000633955.1 Camelina sativa
CCTAGATGCTTGCCACGTGTCGTCATGAAACCGTAGAGTTGGGAGCATGTGCTCGGAAATCGGGAGCATGTGCTCCTGGGTCTAAAATCAGCTTTTCTGCTCCAATTCAACTCCTTTCTGCTCCGATTGCTCCTGCTGTTCCAATCCTTGCTTTTAGCTTCCTAGCATCTTATTATAACCTGAAAAGGACTCAAACAACTACAAAACTATCAAATAAACGGGGTCAAAGTGAGTCAAAACCGTAACATATCAACAGTGACCATAAACATAATTGTTCGGATCCCAACACCTGTAGAAACAGAGATGGAGGCTTTTATTGTAAGTGTCGCTCTGGTTACCGCTTAGATACAACCACAATGAGCTGCAAGCGTAAAGAGTTTGGATGGCCTATGATTCTTCTTGGTAAGCTTCCCTCTCACTTTTTCTGGACTTATTCCCGCATCAACTCATTCTAATCATCTATCTGTCTCTGTGATGCGTGTGATCAGTGACCACTATCGTCTTCTTGGTCATCCTTCTTGGCGTTAGTTTCATACAACGTAGGTTGAGGCGTCGTAAAGACACCGAGCTGCGAGAAAAATTCTTTGAGAAAAATGGTGGTGGCATGTTGATACAGCGACTCTCAGGAGCAGGGACATCTAATGTTGATGTTAAAATATTTACTGAGGAAGGCATGAAAGAAGCAACTAATGGTTATGATGAGAGCAAAATCTTGGGTCAGGGAGGCCAGGGGACAGTCTACAAAGGGATACTACCAGACAGCTCCATAGTTGCCATAAAGAAAGCTCGGCTAGGAGACAATAGCCAAGTAAAGCAGTTCATCAATGAAGTGCTCGTGCTTTCACAAATCAACCATAGGAACGTGGTCAAGCTCTTGGGATGTTGTCTAGAGACCGAAGTTCCCTTGCTAGTCTACGAGTTCATTAACAGTGGCACTCTTTTCGATCACTTGCACGGTTCTCGGTTTGATTCTTCTCTAACATGGGAACACCGTCTGAGAATAGCTGTAGAAGTCGCTGGAAGTCTTGCTTATCTTCACTCATTTGCTTCTATTCCAATCATCCACCGCGATGTCAAGACTGCCAATATCCTCCTGGATGATAACTTAACCGCAAAAGTAGCTGACTTTGGTGCATCAAGGCTGATACCGATGGATAAAGAGTAGCTCACAACTATGTTGCAAGGCACTCTAGGTTACTTAGACCCAGAGTACTACACCACAGGATTGCTGAACGAAAAAAGCGATGTTTATAGCTTCGGGGTAGTCCTCATGGAACTGCTCTCAGGTCAAAAGGCATTGTGCTTTGAACGGCTAGAGACCTCAAAACATCTAGTGAATTACTTTATCTCTGCCATGAAAAAGAATCGGTTGCATGAGATTATTGACGGTCAAGTGATGAACGAGTACAATCAAAGGGAGATCCAGGAAGCTGAAAAAATTGCTCTTGAGTGTACAAGACTTATGGGAGAGGAAAGGCCAAGCATGAAAGACGTTGCTGCAGAGCTAGAAGCCTTGAGAACCAAAACGACCAAACATAAGTGGTCAGATCAGTTTCCGAAGGAGGTTGAGCACTTGCTTGGTGTTCAAATCTTATCAGCGCAGGGTGATACCAGTAGCACTGGCTATGACAGCATTAAGAATGTTGCAATATTAGACATTGAAGCTGGCCGCTGATATTTATCAGTCCAGCTCTGACAAAAGCAAATGTAATGTGATTTTTTCTTGTGTTGTTAAGGAATCTTAATGCTTTATATTGTTGTCTTATGGTGTTCTCTCTTTAAAAAAGAAAAAACCAATGACTCCATATATTCTAAGTGTGATATGTTGTTATAAAGGCGACAAAAACAAATTCGTTAAGGAACACTAAAACTTTTTCCAACAAAAAGCATCAAAAGAAACCAGAGGATGTTGTGATCAGGGGTCTTCTTCTACATCTTCTCTATTAATCAAAAATTTTCATATGTGAAAAAGAAAACCAATTTAAATAACTGTTAAGAAAAAGGGTATGTCAAGGAAAGAATTAGAGTAGAGTTTGACGAAGAAGGTTGAGCAATGTCGTCCACTATTCAATAATATATTACCATTTCTTCCCATTTGAAGAATCCTTGCAGCCATCATATCGTACCACTTGAAGGCAATTATCGTATTTGAATAATAATTAAAATATTTTTGAGGTGGGAATATATGTCAAGAAAAAACAGAGTAAATTTGCCGTGTAATATAAGGAAAAGAAGAGAGCCGAGACTGAAGTTGACGAAGAGCGTTTACATATGAAGATTCCTTGCAAATACCCCAACCTTCTTAATCTTTTAATAGTAGTAAGAAAATAAGTCTCTGTTAACAAAACCAAATTGGCTACCCCACTATGAGGGAAACGAACAAGATATCAAGAAACGACGAGAGGACCGAGACCTAAAGTTGTCACTGTTTAACCCAAGCAAACGTACACGTTGGTTCTAGATTCTTTATTGGCATGTTCTTGGTTTTGTTTTTGTAGTTGAATTTTAGTCTTGCATATTCCTGAAATTTCTTAAAGAATGGGAACGGTTCTGAGAAAATGAGTAAAGAGAAACATCTCATGTACTGGACTTCATTTCCTACAAGAAAAAGCTTCAATTCAACGAGATGAGAGAAGAATAAAAAAAACAAAATTAAAAGAGGAACAAAGTTAAAGAGAAGAGAAATAAAGATATATAGAAGATGAAGTTGCAGGGTGTGTTCTTTGGTGGCTATTCTTTCCCTCAACGAGCAACCTCATCCCCATGCCTCGCTAGGAATGCCACACTTTAATGTGGAAATGCTACAATCGAGTACCCTTTACGGCTATAATAAATTTCAAAATAATAACTCATAACATCAAGTTGCCTGGATATCAAAAAAAGTAAGAGACGCGATAGAGATTGAAGTTTATAAATGGTTGACAAGTCCACTACTTAAACGTCCTCCTTGCGTTAAATTGACTTGGTGTGGTCTCTGTAGTTAAATACTAGTTCACTAAAGCAGATTCATGCAATTATTGGGAAACTGAAGACAGGTCAACGTAAACAAGTCAAGTGAACATTTCAACACTGGAGTTTGTTATCTTAGCTTTAAGAAGCCTCGGGGAGAGATGAGAGAAAACTCAAAGAGAAACCAATTTAGAGAGACTGAAAGCAAGTGAGAAAAAAAAGAGAGAAGGAGAAGATGAGGTTGCAAGAGGGTCTGACCTTGGTGGCTATTTTCTATCTTTCTTATACGCAGCTGGTCAAGGGGCATACTCACCAGGATTGCCAAACTAAATGTGGAAACGTCGCAGTAGAGTACCCTTTTGGCACTTCTCCAGGTTGTTACTATGCCGAAGATCCTAGTTTTAACCTCACCTGTAACGAGACAGAGAAGCAGCCCTTCTTTGGCAACGTTCCGGTTATCAACATATCTCAGAGCGGACAGCTCCGGGTTCGGCTACTTATATCCAAAATTTGCTACCACAGTCGGGGAAACCAAGCTGCGAACGAAACGTACAAAATTTACCTGAGGAATCTCACTCTCTCTCAACACAACAAATTTACTGTAGTAGGTTGTAACAGTTACGCATATCTCAACACATCTGGAGTTGAAAAATACTCAACTGGATGCATAGCAATGTGTGATTCTGCCCCAAAGACAAAAGGATCATGTTCTGGTCAAGGTTGCTGCCAGACCCATGTCCCTGGAGGTAGTACATATGTCAATGTAAAACCACATAGCTTTAACGGCCATACTGCTGTGCATCAATTTAATCCTTGCACCTACGCCTTTCTCGTCGAAGATGATAAGTTTGACTTCCATGCTTTAGAAGATCTCAAGAATATGCGGAATGTTACGAGGTTTCCTGTGGTATTAGATTGGTCTATTGGAAACCAGACATGCAAAGAAGTTGTAGGCAGAAACATATGTGGTGGGAACAGCACATGTTTTGATTCTGCTCGTGGAAAGGGTTACAACTGCAAATGTTTAGAAGGTTTTGAGGGGAATCCATACCTTCCAAACGGTTGTCAAGGTACTTTAACTTGAATTCTTACTTTCTTTTCTTTTAGTTCTTTAATCGTTTACTTCATACGTTGCTCTTTTTCCTTGACCAGACATCAATGAGTGTATGACTAGTAGTAAACATAACTGTTCGTATCCTAGTACCTGTGAAAACACGAAATGAAGCTTCAATTGTAACTGTCCATCTGGTTACCGCAAAGATTCCCATAATAGCTGCACTCGTGAAGTCAAGCCTGATTACTTAAGATGGACTCAAATTTTTCTTGGTAAGCTCTCCTCACTAGTTCCGGATTCTTTCCTTTCTGAAAAGACTAGCTCTTAAACACCTATGTGTGATGTGATCAGGAACCATCATCGGCTTCTCAATCATCCTGATTGGCGTAAGCTGTATAAAACGGAGAATTAAGCACCGGAAAAACACTGAGCTCCGACAACAATTCTTCGAGCAAAACGGTGGCGGCATCTTGATACAGCGACTCTCAGGAGCAGGGCCATCAAATGTTGATGTTAAAATATTTACTGAGGAAGGCATGAAGAAAGCAACTAATGGTTATGATGAAAGCAGAATCCTGGGTCAGGGAGGTCAAGGAACAGTCTACAAAGGGATATTGTCAGATAACTCTATAATTGCTATAAAGAAAGCTCGACTTGGAGACAGTAGCCAAGTAGAGCAATTCATCAACGAAGTGCTCGTGCTTTCACAAATTAATCACAGGAACGTGGTCAAGCTCTTGGGATGTTGTCTAGAGACCGAAGTTCCCTTGCTGGTTTATGAGTTCATTACCAGTGGCACCCTTTTCGATCACTTGCACGGTTCCATGTTTGATTCTTCTCTTACATGGGCACACCGTCTAAGGATAGCAATAGAAGTCGCTGGAACTCTCTCATATCTGCACTCCTCAGCTTCTATTCCCATAATCCACCGCGATGTCAAGACTGCTAATATTCTCTTGGATGAAGACTTAACTGCAAAAGTAGCTGACTTTGGTGCATCAAGGCTGATACCGATGGACAAAGAGCAGCTCACAACAATGGTGCAAGGCACTCTCGGGTATTTAGACCCAGAATACTACAACACAGGGCTTCTGAACGAGAAGAGCGATGTTTATAGCTTTGGGGTAGTCCTCATGGAACTAATCTCAGGTGAAAAGGCATTGTGCTTTGAACGGCCACAGACATCAAAACATCTGGTGAGTTACTTTGGTTCTGCCATGAAAGAGAATAGGTTGCATGAGATTGTTAATGGGCAAGTGATGAACGAGGATAATCAGTGTGAGATCCAGGAAGCTGCAAGAATTGCTATTGAGTGTACAAGAATTATGGGAGAGGAAAGGCCAAAGATGAAAGAAGTAGCTGCAGAGCTAGAGGCCTTGAGAGTCAAAGCAACAAAGCATAAGTGGTCGGATCAGTATCCTGAGGAGAATGAACACTTGCTAGGTGTTCAAACCTTATCAGCACAAGGCGATACTAGTAGTAGCCGTGGTTATGACAGCATTAAGAATGTACCAATATTGGACATTGAAGCTGGCCGCTGATTTTAATGCTTTCACACAAAATCACATCATATGTATTTCTTTTGTTTGTAAAAAAAAAAAAGAATCCTACGTCTTTGTTGCTTCATCAATCTATCTAGTTATTGACAAATTTAGAGTTTTTGTGTTCATGAATCTAATGTCCATACGACATTGAAACAACTGAAATAAGAAACACTAGAATCTAAACAAAGGCATAAAAATGAAAACATAGAGAAAAGTGTTATGAGAGCAATGGACCTGCAATTCCTAAAATCAATCATCTCCTGTACCTCTTCATCATCGATTCTGCTCGCTCAACACTAGCGAAAGCTTGGTAAAGAGACGGAGGAGGTTTCTCGAACGTGATCGTTGTCATCACACCGTCAAAGCATCTGTTCAAACCCATCAAAAACTCGTAACGCTGCTCCTTCTCTCTCGCCTCTTTAGCTAGCTTCGTACTCTCGCATTTGCAACCACCGCACTTACACTCAGGCACAGGATCGTACTCCGACAACTCCAACCAAGCTTTATTCAGTTTCCCAAAATACTCCGCCACGGAGTCACCACCTTGCCTCAGCGACGCGATTCTCCGACGAAGCTGGTAAATCTTCAGATCAACGCTCGGAACGAACCTGCTCCTTAGACTTTCCCACGCTTTATGCGCAGTCTCCGCGTACAACACAGATTTAACAAGCGTCTCGCTCATCGAGTTCATCAGCCAAAGCATAACCATCGCGTTGCATCGTTTCCATGGCTGATAGAGCGGCGAGGAAGGTTCTGGTTTCTCGATTGTGCCGTCGACGAATCCGATTTTGTTCGTGAATCGAAGGAAATCGAGAAACCGTAGTTTCCAGAAGATGTAGTTGTCTTCGGCTTCGTTGAGTTTTTCGATAGAGAAGGAATTGGGTGATAGTTCAAGATACTCTGGTTGTACATAATACGGAGACTCGTCATCGATTGTGATAGTTTTCGCCATTGTCGTCGTCACTCGTCACTGCTCTCTCTCTTCTAAATTCTAGGGATTGCTTCTTTTTATCCCTTTCGATTTTGACTTTTTTAGTCTTGAAATATTTTCTTTTAAGTTAACAGTTGGGCTTTAATGGGCCTTATATTTCCCGTCGAGAGCCCAAATATTTAGGGTTTTATCATTTCTTAGTTAAACAAGCATGAAGTCACACTCATCAGAATAGAAACCATCTCAATCATATCTGATTTGTGTATCAGTGTATGTGTTGTTAGAACCGATCCAAGCTCCTGAAGGAAACGCCTTTGCCAAGTCGAATCCATGGCTTTGTTGGGAACTGCCATCAAGAGCAGTGAGGTGGAAGTTGAGAAAGACAAGCTAGAATATTCGATCCCTTATGATTTAGAGGTGGAGATACTGAGTAGATTGCCGACAAAGTCTATGATGAAGGCCCGATGCGTGTCTAAGATATGGTCTTCCATCATCCGAAGCCAGAGATTCGTCGATTCCTACTACACTTTGTCCTTGACGCGATCGCGTTTTATAGTCATTTTATGTAACGGTGGTGTATACGCCAAGCGTGACGTCGAGCGTTTGTTCATTTTTTCCTCTTCCTTCGAGGAAGAGAAATCTTCTTCTTTAGTTGCTACGCTAGACATGACAATACCTTCTGTGGTCTTGAATTACAACTTCAAATGTCCTTCCATCCATGGCTTTCTCGGTTGTTGTAGTAGTAGATTTCAGTTCATTGTATGTAACCCGACCACGAGGCAAGTCATTACTTTACCCATTAAAGGAATCCGCGCATCCTTGGGATATGATCCTGTTGGTCGTCAATTCAAAGCGTTGAACCTGGTGACTCGTCCTGAACTGTTTCCTGATTTTCTAGTTCACGAGGTTATAACATTTGGAGGAAGAGGAGAAGTATCACGCAAAAAGGTTACCACCGCTCCTTATTACCCTGTAGCCGATGGACTTTACATCAATGGTTCCATCTATTATGCTGCTTGGGCCCCTCATCTAAGAATGGATCCGGTGATTGTGTGTTTTGATGTTAGATACGAGAAAATAAGTTTTATTAAAGCGCCTAGGGATGTTGTCTTCTGGGAGTTTGAATCAATATTGATAGATTACCGAGGGAAGTTAGCTTCGGTTTCAATACACCCATATGCTCCTTTCCAAAGTTTTAGTTTATGGATACTTGAGGATGCCATGAAACATGATTGGTCCAAGCAAACATTTGAGCTTCCCTTCCCTTTGGCCGATGTCATAACTTCCCCGGGCACGAACAAGGCTGGTGAAATCATTTTTGCCCCAAAATATCTCCTAAACATTGGTCAACCCTTCTTCATTTTCTACTACAATGTAGAAAAGAAAAACATTAGAAGCGTTAGGCTCCACGGAATTGTAGACGATGAAGAGTTTTGGCGCCGATATGGACTCCTAAAGAATATGACCGTCACTATCTCACCCGAACACGTTGAAAGTATTGCCTCTTTGTAATGTGTGTGCGTTTTTTTTTTCTTTTTTTTTTTTTTACTTTTTAAGGACCTTAATGTAAGAGCTTGAGCTAGACTTGGTTTTTTCTTCTTTTTAATCAATATCTAGTTTGTTATCTTATATACCATTGATGATTTGCATTTTCTGACATGTGTGTTTGTTTATTAACTGCTGTTCATGTTTTGAGTGTTTTTGTTAGTTTTTGAATTTTTTTCTAAATTGTTTGTTTTCGCTAAGGTAATATATATGCACAAGATATCATTGAACTGTTTGCTAGCTTGTCGAGGTCGTTTATTTATCTATGTAGATTATATTATGCCATTTTGGAAGTTTTGGGCAAGCAAATCTTTTGGAAACCCATATATATTCTTAACTATCATTTGAGTTTAAACGAACAATCTCATATGTCTAATTAATTCTAAAAGACAGTGCAAAGAAGCAGGTAAGAGAAAGATTATAGTGAAGGTGGTGTATCTTATTAAACTAGAAGCTTGCAGATTCCCTCCCCTTACTGCTTCTTTCCAAGGTTATTCCGAGTTTGAGGAGGGATACTTTGCATGATCTCTATCCATTACTATTAGTTTCACGGATCCACAATAATTTCACCATAAGATGCAAATCTTGTTCTCTAAGTCATATCTAATATAGAACGAAGGGTAAACCCTTCAAGAATTATAGCACTAATTTTCTTCAATAAAAAGCTACAAAAGAAACAGAGAGCATACTTTAATCATCATGAGTCTCTCATTCCTGCATGGCCACGACAACAAGGCGAATTTTCGTAACTGAATAATAAAACTTGAATTTTGAGGTGTAAATATATATATATATACTCTTCTAAGTAAAAACTAAAAAGATTGAATTTTTGAGGTGTAATTTTGAGGCGTCGACAAGTCAACCATTTAACAACATCATTGAAATGAAATAGATATAGACGTAGGTCAACTTGTACGTGGTTGTCATCTGTGTGTTCCTACAAAAATAAATTGAAAGAGACATAGACGTTGGGAAATTAAATAAGAATGTAAAGGGTGTGAATAGAGTGATGGAACCGGTCGGAATCTTGGGTTAGTAGTTTTTAATCTCCATTCAATAACAAGCTATGGTACACTTTTTAGATGATTAAAAAACTAATCAATATATATGATTACCAAATTGTTTGACAAGTCCAATTGTTACAATTATATCTTCCTTACAAGGCAACATTGAAGATAAATGTTCGACAAGTCCAGTACTTCTGGTCTGTTCTGTGTAGTAAGATTCCTGCAATTATTTGGAAAGTTTGGACATATCAAGATTGGGGTCTTAGCTATAATAAGTAGAAGCCTCGGAGAGATGAGATAAAACTCAAAGAGAAACCAATTTAGAGAGACTAAAAGCAAGTGAGAAAAAAGAAAGAAGGAGAAGATGAAGTTCAAGTTGCAAGAGGCTCTGGTGGCTTTTTTCTACCTTGTTTATACGCAGCTGGTTAGGGGGCAAACTCATCCTCGCGAGGGTTGCCAAACTAGATGTGGAAATGTCACTATCGAGTACCCATTTGGCACTTCTCCAGGTTGTTACTATGCCAACAATCGTAATTTCAATCTTACTTGTAACGAGAAAGAGAAGCTACTTCTTTTTGGCAACATTCCAGTCATCAATATTTCTCACAGCGGCGAGCTACGTGTTCGGGTTCCCCCTTCCTACTCTTGCTACAATAGCGGAGGAATATTTAATAGTTCTCAGTCCACTACTTTTGGGCTGGGTGATTTAACTCTCAGCACTAAAAACAGGTTTACTGCAGTAGGCTGCAACACTTTCGCATTTTTGAGCACCTACGGAGTTGCAAATCACTCATTTGGATGCATGTCAATGTGTGCTTCTCCTCCGGAGGCAAATGGAGAATGTTCTGGTAAAGGTTGCTGCGAGAGTTCTATCCCTAGGGGGAGCAACTTCTTCGGAGTCCAACCATATAGCTTTAACAACCACACTTTTGTGCATAGCTTTAATCCTTGCAGCTACGCGTTTCTCGTCGAAAATGGTACATTTAACTTCGATGCGTTGGAGGATCTTAAGAATCTGCGTAATGTCACAGACTTCCCTGTGGTATTAGATTGGTCCATTGGAAAACAAACATGCGAACAAGTTGGAAAAACGAGCATATGTGGTGGGAATAGCACATGCTTCGATTCCACTCGTGGAGTCGGGTATAACTGCAAATGTTTTGAAGGTTTTGAGGGGAATCCATACCTTTCATACGGCTGCCATGGTATACTTTCATAATAAATTATTTTGGTTTTTACTTCTTTTGGTTGGTAATTGTTGTCCTAACACAGTTGTTATTGCATCTTGCTTTTTTTTTTCTTGGGACAGATATTAATGAGTGTACTAGTAGTATAAATAACTGTTCGGATCCCAAGACCTGTAGAAACAAGGCTGGAGGATTCTATTGTAAGTGCCAATCTGGTTACCACTTAGATACCAACACGATGAGCTGCAAGCGTAAAGACGTTGGATGGACTATAATTCTTCTTGGTAAGCGTTCATCACTGTTTCAGGTTTTATTGTTTCCCATATAAACTCATTCTAATCATCTATGATATGTGGGATCAGGAACAACCATTTGCTTCTTGGTAATCCTACTTGTCGTTAGCTGTATAAAACAGAAAAGGAAGCATCAGAAAAACACTGAGCTCCGACAAAAATTCTTCGAGCAAAATGGCGGTGGTATGTTGATACAGCGACTCTCAGGAGCAGGGCCATCAAACGTTGATGTCAAAATATTTACTGAGGAAGGCATGAAGGAAGCAACTAATGGTTATGATGAAAGTAGAATCTTGGGTCAGGGAGGCCAGGGAACAGTCTACAAAGGGATATTACCGGATAACTCCATAGTTGCTATAAAGAAAGCTCGACTTGGAGACAATAGCCAAGTTGAGCATTTCATCAACGAAGTGCTCGTGCTTTCTCAAATTAACCACAGGAACGTGGTCAAGCTTTTGGGCTGCTGTCTGGAGACTGAAATCCCGTTACTGGTCTATGAGTATATTAACAGTGGCACTCTTTTCGATCACTTGCACGGTTCCATGTTTAGTACTTCTCTAACTTGGGAGCACCGTCTGAGGATAGCCATAGAAGTCGCGGGAACCCTCTCATATCTACACTCCTCTGCTTCTATTCCCATAATCCACCGGGATGTCAAGACGGCTAATATTCTCCTGGATGAAAACTTAACTGCAAAAGTAGCTGACTTTGGTGCTTCAAGGCTGATACCAATGGATAAAGAACAGCTCACAACTATGGTACAAGGTACTCTGGGTTACTTAGACCCAGAATACTACAACACAGGGCTTCTAAACGAGAAGAGTGATGTTTATAGTTTTGGGGTGGTCCTCATGGAACTTCTCTCAGGTCAAACAGCACTGTGCTTTGAACGGCCACAAACCTCGAAACATTTAGTGAGTTACATTGCTTCTGCCATGAAAGAGAATAGATTGCATGAGATTATTGACCGGCAAGTGATGAACGAGGATAATCAGAGAGAGATCCATGAAGCTGCGAGAATTGCTCTTGAGTGTACAAGAGTGACGGGAGAGGAAAGGCCAAAGATGAAGGAAGTCGCTGTAGAGTTAGAGGCCTTGAGAGTCAAAACAACTAAACATAAGAGGTCGGATCAGTATCCTGAAACAGAGGAGATTGAAAACTTGCTCGGCATTCAAATCTTATCAACACAAGGCGATACAAGTAGCACTGGCTATGACAGCATCAATATTGTACCAATATTGGACATTGAAGCTGGCCGCTGATGTATCTCTTTTGTTTGTTAAAAGAAGAATCCTAGTTCTTTGTTACTTCATCAATTATATTTGTTTTGAGACATATTTGTATATATCATTCATCTATAACCATGCTCATATTCCTATTTAGTTGTTATGCTAACCAATAATCGTTCAATAGAAAAAATTCAGATCATGATCATCATTTTCCAAAATGGTTTTTAAGAAAACAACTCAAAACGAAACACTAAAATCTAAAAAACAAAAAACAGAGAAAAAAGTTATGATGATCGACCTGCAATTCCTAAATTCATAATCGATTCTCAATGCTTAACCATAACGTAAGCATCGTGAAGAGAAGGAGGAGTCTTCTTGTACATGATTCGCGTTCTCACATAGTCCAAATCTTTGTTCAAACCCATCAGAAACGCGTAACGCTGCTCCTTCTCTCTCGCCTCTTCACCTCGTTTCGCACCCTCGCAATCAGAACCACCGCAGTTACACTCGGGGACAGGATCATACTCCGACAACTCCATCCAAGCTTTACTAAATTTCCTAAAATACTCTTCCTCAGAGTCACCACCTTGCCTCAGCGTCGCGAGACTCCGACGAAGCTCGTAGATCTTTGAATCAAAACATGGAACAAACACACGTCTGAGATCTTCCCACGCTTTATGAGCAGTCTCAGCGTGCAGAACATGGTTTTGAAGCGTTTCGGTCACCGAGTTCATCAGCCAGCACAGAATCATCGAGTTGCATTGTTTCCATGGCTCGTAGTGCGGCGAGGAAGGGTCTGGTTTCTCGAGAGTACCGTCGATGAACCCGATCTTGTTCGTGTATCTGAGTAAATCGAGAAATCGAATCCTCCACATGACGTAGTTGTCTTTGGCTTCGCTGAGTTTCTCGAGTAAGGTACTGACGAATAGGGTGAACTGGTGAATAAAATATGGATGGAAATAATAGGGAGACTTGGTGTCGTGTGTTAAAGATAAGTTGCTGATGATAGTATTTGCCATTGTCGTCACTGCTCTAAGTTCTCTGACTTCTCTCTGCTTCTCTAATTCTTGGGATTTGCTTTTGTATATATATATCCCTTTCGAGTTTGAGAAAAAAAAAAGAGTAACTTTACGTAGCTTCCGGCGAGTGAGGAGAAGAAGAAGAACAGAGTACAGCGAAAAGGAAGCGTAGAAGAATGAGTCAATTAGATAAGACAAAGTCAACACACAAGAAGAAAGGAGTTGGGCTTTATGTTTTGTAATAGGGTTGTAGAGTCTAAAGCTAGTAGCTAAAAGAATAAATTAGGCCCAAGTGTTTAAGTGTGTTTGGTTAAAGTCTAAAGCTAGTAGCTAAAGGACAATTAGAGTAGATAACTGTTGTTGTAAGATATGTTATCTAGCAAGTGATTGATGTCCCAGTGTGTAGGGTGGCTACTAGCAAGTGATTGATGTAAGTCTTAGGGTCTAGACTCTAGACCAAGTGTGTGTGTATATTGTAACAAGTGGAGAAAGCCACTATGTGTATTTGCGTGAGGAGATGTTGTAAAAGTTGAAAACGTTTCTTGGTGTCTCTCTAAACAAAGAAACCAGAAACCAAATCGGAGATATATAGAGCAAGAGAACATAAACCTTTGTGAGAAGCAAAACAGAGGTTAGTGAGAATTCCAACAATGTCAAGAAAAGAAGAGACGACCGAGGCTGAAGTTAAAATACATACTTATGCTTACGAGATTATTCTAAGAAATTGTGATCATTCACCTTAATTGGTATGCCTAACGAGTAGCTTGTATCAGAAGATTCAGAGTTCATGAATCCTAAATCCATGTTGTATAGAAAAAAAAAAGCAACTTCAAGTGAAGGATAACTAGATTTATGTAGAATAAGTAATCTTGTTGTCACATGATAGTGTAGATTACAGTAACATGATTAAAAAAACGA
This sequence comes from Camelina sativa, assembly GCF_000633955.1. Taxonomy (NCBI): domain Eukaryota; kingdom Viridiplantae; phylum Streptophyta; class Magnoliopsida; order Brassicales; family Brassicaceae; genus Camelina; species Camelina sativa. The sequence goes on from NC_025687.1 coordinate 9,673,039, forward strand.
CCCACAAAGCAACACTAGGGTTCAAAGAAAGCATAAAAGTAAAACGAAAACAGAGAGAATGTGAATGATCATCGACCTGCTTCCTAGATTTACTCATAGGAAGCCACTCATCTTTTCATCGTCAATTCTGCTTGCTCAACCATAGCGTAAGCTTCGTCAAGAGACGGAGTAGGTTTCTTCACGTACATGATAAGCCATGTCACAAAGCTCAGGTCTTTGTTCAACCCCATCAGAAACGCGTAAAGCTCCTCCTTATCTCTCGCCTCTTTTGCTCGTTTCGTCGTCTCGCAATCGCAACCGCCGCACGAACACACTTTCACAGGATCATACACCGAAAGCTCCAGCCAAGCATTGCTCATTCTGTCGAAATATTTAGCCACAGAGTCACCACCTTGCCTCAGCTTAGATATTTTCTGACGAGTCTCGTAGATCTTCACATCGACGTTGAGCACGAATATAAGTCGGAGATGTTCCCACATGTTATGCGCCGTTTCACCAAACGTGACACGTTTACTAAGTTCTTCCGTCATTGAATCCCACATCCAACACATAACCAACGCGTTGCATCGTTTCCATCGTTCGTAAAGCGGGGAGGAAGCGTCCGGCTTCTCAAGTGTACCGTCGACGAACGCGAGTTTGTTCTTGATTCGAAGTAATTGAGTAAAAGAAAGTTTCCAGATAGCATAGTTGTCTTCGGCTTCGCTGAGTATAATACTCGAGTGTCTGTACGGAATTTCATCTTCATCTACATAATAGGGTGAACCGAAATCGAGTGCTTCAGATAAGCTCATATTTGTTTCCGCCATAGTCGCTGCTCTCAAGTTTTGTTTCAGGGTTTACCTTTTCCTAAAAAAACTAAAAATCTATAATATCTACTTTACTAAAAGACTCAAACAAATTGAGTTTAATGGGCATTTGGATTTCCCCTTACGAGCATGGCTCATGACATCACCTATGCATTCATCTTCAATTGAAGTCATTAGTCTTAGTCATAATTTTTTTTTTTTCCGATCAAAAAAGTCATAAATAAATAAAATCTATACTTTCTACCATATGATTTTTTTTTTATGTATAAAAAAATAGCACTACGAGATTATTAGTAACCATCAAAATCTTATATAATAATTATTAGTAACCATCAAAATCTTATATAATAAAAGAAGGTTTTTTCTAACTTTACATAACAATGTGATATTTGGCACTCCACTTTTATGACACATAACATTCTATTTTTTATTTAGCTTTATTTTATTTGTATCTTATATGGTGTATAGTTTTGTTAAAAAAAGATAATTGTTGTTTAGTTTATTTTTTTCAATTTCAACATTTTTACAAAAATATCTTCCTTCCATTTTTTAGTTTTAGCATCTAATATATTTCATAATGAAATCACACACCATAGAACCTAAAAATAAAATATTGATCACCCAACTAAAAAATATAACAAATTGAAACCAAATACAAATAGAAAATGGCTTCATACATTTCAAAGTAAAAACAGAAACCAAATTAATTTATGATAGACTAATCTAATATAAAAGATTTTCTAATATATAAAAAACTCACATTATATTCAATAATCATATATATTGTAGTAAATACACAACTCAAATTTATATTAAATAGTAATTTATAAGTTACATTTTGATTGTGTTTAAATTATATGTACTAAAAAAAACATAATGGTATCATAACATTAATTGCTTTATCACCCTATGATATAACAGAAAACAATAATTTCAAAATTTAATTTATTGTTAATCATAATATTTATATTTAAATGATTAGAAATAGAGACAATATATAGAAAATAAAAAATATATTAAATTTCACACACTTTAATTTTCATGAATTTTTATAAAAACTGGTTAAACTTATACTACAAGATATTTGTTTTGTGATATCGTTTTAATAATTATTTTAAAATTGCCTTATCATATATAAAACTAATTTTTGTTAACTATTACTTTTAGATGATGACAGTAAAATTATATAGGAAAACATAAAATTATCTATCAAAAAAATAAATAAGATCTTACACTTTTCTTTCTAGACTACTCATCAGTTTTTAATTTTCTAAAAAAAAAAGAAAAAACTATAAAAAAAATTTAAAAAATATAATGTATCTTAACTATTTAACGAAAATACTATATAGTTGACTTTGCTATAAGTAATGATCTTATTACTATAGTAACATACTGTTTAAATAATTTCAACAATACATTGTAATCAAAAATATTAAGTAATATTTACTTTAACTTTTTTTTTTCATGACCCTTCTATGAAACACTATATAACATATATAAATTATAAATTGTAGTTGAATCGTAATATTATGAATATTATTTTTAAGACATATATTAACAATTACATCTGTTCATTTCATATATAATTTAATAAAAACTTTATTTATATTTCAAGTTAATAATGCATACATAAACCACGCATCGCGTGAACTACTTTCTAGTAGTACATATTTTACATATTAACATATTTTACATATTTTACACTTTTGGAACAAGGTTACCAACCTGCAAAGCTTAAAATGAAACTTTTTAAAATGGTACATATCAAAATTTCAAGTAAATTATTCGAGCTTATTATTAGTTCTGGTATTGACTTTAAGACTCGAAACGATATTGATAGACACATTAACAAAAGGAAAAAGAGTTACGAAAATGGCGAAAATAATAATATACGAAGGTGACAAAAAAATAGGCTATCAAATGGGTTTTCGAGAGACTCTAGTGGAGAGAATATATAAAGTTATGGCATGCAGCTTAACAGAAGGTTCCCAAGAAGAATAATACAAACTGAAAAGAAACAAACCGAAGAATATACAATAAAGAACAAAAAGATTAAAAATAAATTGGAAAATTTTGATTTGATTTGATAGCCATGCACTAATATTGACTTATATATATATATATAAAGCCTAATTGGTTGAGATCAGGTGATTTGATTTTATAGCTATATCTTTTACTATTCAACTTAACCTTTTTGATTAGACCGTGAGTAGGTGAGTTTTATTATCCAACTTAACGTTAGATAAAATGTCCCAGTTCAAGTTCGTAGACGAGTTATTTGTTGACCCGTTACTTTTCATTGGCTGATAATTCTGACTATACCATTTTCATCTTATTGTCTGAGAATTATTATGACATAATCTAACCCAATACAATTATACACGGCAATTAATATATACCATCTGACTATACAATATTATCAATACATGTATGTACTAACGGAGCGATATATCAGGATGAAATAACAGATATCGTACTGATTCATAGATTGACTAGTGCAATCGTAATCACTGTGTGATTTTGATTATTCGTCGATCCCATTTCTTATAATGAATATACATGATGATGTTGTATTAATTAATACGAGGTGAAAGTAACAAACTACGCTAACTAAATTTGTAACAAAGTCTATACACATTCAATACTCTAGCATATATATATGTAGAGAAACAATGTTTGTTTTATGAAAGTAAAATTAAAGTAGTTTTTGTACAATATGGTGGCCGATTTCTTAATTATAATTAGTAAGTATGCGTACATGCATGATAATTGGAAGAACTATAAAATTGATTTTTGTTACTAAAAAAAATGTATTTGTTCTATATTGAAATGGGGCATTTCGAGACTTATTATTATATTAACTGCTTTTAATTAAGAAAATATATTTTATTATTGGGACAAAGCAAACTTGCACATAAAAAAAATCAGAAAGATACAAGACGTAATTAAACTTACAAACATATATATGTTTCTACTGATTGCATGCATATACCACTGATTGATCAACAGACACATGTTCCATATTTATTACAATAAAACTCTAAAAATACTTTGAAAATGATGAGAAAGCTTTCTCTGCTTGGATCCTTATACTTCATCTTTTCTTTCTCTTATTACAAGCACCAGTAATGGCTTCGTCTGTCTTTTTCTTCTTGTGTACATCGTGTTCTCCTGCAAAGTATATAACGTATATAATATTATGAGTGACATGCATGCATCAACATAAGCTCTTATTCGTTGAGTTAGTGAGATGTGTAGATGTATGTACTATTGAGAGAGTATTTACCGTGATAGAGAATTCTAATAGTGGTATGGAGGAGGAGGAGATTTGTAGAGGTAAGGATGGTGTGGAGGAGAGTAGTGCTTAACCGGAGGAGGAGGGGACTTGTATACGTAGTGTTTCTTTGGTGGTGGCGGGGAATGGTACACTGGAGGGGGGGAGTAGTGCTTAACCGGAGGAGGAGGGGACTTGTATGCGTAATGTTTCTTTGGTGGTGGTGGGGAATGGTAAACCGGGGGAGGAGAGTAGTGCTTAACCGGTGGCGGTGGAGATTTGTAAACGTAATGCTTCTTGGGTGGGGGCGGGGAATGGTAAACTGGAGGAGGAGAGTAGTGCTTCACCGGTGGTGGCGGAGATTTGTAAACGTAGTGTTTCTTTGGTGGTGGCGGGGAATGGTAAACCGGAGGAGGAGAGTAGTGTTTAACTGGAGGAGGAGGAGACTTGTAGACGTAGTGTTTCTTTGGTGGTGGTGGTGAATGGTAAACTGGGGGCGGAGTGTAGTGCTTCACCGGTGGTGGTGGAGATTTGTAGACGTAATGCTTTTTAGGTGGGGGTGGGGAATGGTAAACCGGAGGGGGGGAGTAGTGCTTAACAGGAGGAGGAGGAGACTTGTATACGTAATGTTTCTTGGGGGGTGGCGGTGAGTGGTAAACCGGTGGGGGAGAGTAGTGCTTAACCGGAGAAGGAGGAGACTTGTACACGTAGTGCTTCTTGGGTGGCGGCGGGGAATGGTAAACCGGAGGAGGTGAGTAGTGCTTAACCGGAGGAGCGTAGTGTTTAACCGGTGGTGGAGGAGAAGAATAGAAATAGTTAGCGGTTGATTGAGATACAAAGGTGAGAGAGATTGTTAAGACAAGCAAAGTTGCCACTAAAGAGGCCATTGGAGACCCCATTGGTTGTTTTGTTTTTGGTTTGTGCAATTAGTGTCTTCCCTTCACACCCTTTAAATAGCCTTTTCAATTTCACTTTTTTCACTTCGACATAAAACCCTCGTTGTAAAACAATAAAATTACGTCATGTAAAAAGTACAATCAATTATGTACACCAAACATATTGAATATTAAATATAGAAAGAAGTGGTGTTTGTTGGTCTCTCCGACTAAAAACATTATTAATATTTTTTCGTCAGCCGTCGATGATTGACATGTTCGAACAACGTATCGAATCTCGTGACTTTCTTATTAGTATAACACTTAGATCTAAACGTTTCTTTACTGAAATCTTGATTTTTACTATATACCGTTTCTGGGGCAAAACATCACTTTGAGAACAATACTAATACTATGTCACAAAAGCAAGAAAATTAATAAGTTAAAAGGGAAAACATGAGAGAACCCTTTCTACTCTAGCCACACATGAAATATACTTTACTTTTCTGTTTATTAAAAGTGTAAAGAAATCGAATTCTACAAAACCCGTATTATGTGTTTGTATATAAGAGGTTTTTGGATATTCGATGCATCATTTGTACGTCGAGCTAAAACCAGCGAAACTAATGTCATAAAATGGTCCAAACCTGTGTTTTTACTTACCAAAGAGTCATTCTCTTTCGCTTTAACTTATTTCTTGTTTGATTACTACATAATCTACATGCATCTTTTTTATTTTCTTGTTAAAAGTACATGCATCCTAGCCTTTTTCCTCTGATTTCTTCTTTTTGGCTTCATACGCAGGTCCGTATGAATAATGTGAAACGAATAAATTTGTACTTAATGCTTTAGATTAAAGCCTTTTCAAGATTCATTTTGAGTACGTACCCAATCGAAGTTGATTTTAATATGTTCAAGTTCTCTTTTCCCCAATTTTGTTTACACCCGAGTTTGAGTATGATCTGCCTAAATAATGCATAAGTGATTTTCGGCAATAGAGTAGCCACATCTATTTTCATAGATAAAGAAATGCATATATAGACCAATAATCAGAAACAGCTAAAGATATAGCTAAACAACTTATTTTCAATCTCACCTAATTCTTACTGGTCAAAGATGCTTACACATCTGTTCTAGTTACACTTTGATTACAAAATGTAAGGAATCCAATTGCCAATATAAAACTTATCAATCCAGTGTAGATATTCATCTTTAATCAAAATGTGGTATCCCAACAGTATTACAGTCAGTGCATGTATATTTGGCCAAGCCTACAAATCAGTTTATATTGGATGTATATTTTTGATACAGCAAATTTACAATCGTACACGGTATACAGCAAACTTAATTTTTTTACCTATAACAATCAGTTCCGGATAATACTTCTTTTCATTTAGTGGACCTATATTGGAGTAATAATGAACCTATAACAACCCCCCCCCCCCCCCCCC
>NC_025687.1:9679489-9682352 GCF_000633955.1 Camelina sativa
AATAACTTTTTTGGAAAGAAAATTTTATCATTTTGTTATAGTCGCTTATATATTTCTTGTTGAACAAAAGACTATAAATATATGTATATACGTCAGTTTTATTTTTCTAATCAATACATAATAAACAAGGTATTTTTTGTAGGGAGGTATAAAACAAGCATATGAACGCGTTGACTCAAGGCGGCCGAGTGTGAAATGTCGAAGGAACATAAGAGGGAAGGTGGTCCATCATACACCAGAATATATCGCTTCCTGACGGTGACACTGCCACCGTGAGAGTGATTCTTCCATTTTCGATTTGGAGTTTTTGGCCTCACATTTATTCATTGTTTAACTTTATAACACGTTTCTTGTCCTCTCTAAGTATTTCTTAATTATATAGTACTGTCAATTTTATGCAAGAGAGAAAAATTAGCATGGTAGAAGACTTAATTATCACGACCGGTCTTTTCTGATTGGATATGAGGATGATAAAAATGTTCATCTTCTATCAAAATAAACAAATATAAATCAATAAAAGAAGCTTGGTCAAGAGTCAAAAGGTACAGTTTAGACGATTAAAGTTTATTTATTTTCATCGAAATGGATAAGTTAACCAGCTGGATTAGGACAAATTAACAACTTCGCATTATTTTTTTACATATTCTTGAAAGCTGACTTTCTTGTTGAGACGTCAAGAAATTGCAAGAATATTCACCGTCATATACTGCTTTGGTCATTTGTAATATCGTAACACGACACTAGTTAGTTTACCTTTGTTGATAATATTTACATAATTACATATCTTTAGATTCCTTTGGTAAAACATAGCTTATATCTGATCACCCTCGAAATTAAAGATGATAGCTTTGAAGTAAATAATATTGTTACACACAATGCCTTAGCCAATTTGGCTATACTGAATAGATAGATTTTTATGCGCTTATTACTTTAAATCAATTAGTAATATGTGTACGTGTTATAGATTATAGGTGCTTCCTAGGGAAATTCGAATTTTCGTTTTCCTTTTCTTGGAGTTTTTTTTTTTTTTTTTGACAAATTCGAATTTTCTTCTGCTATATAATTATTTTGACAAGTTAAAATCTTTAACTAAGATAATGTTATCCCATTCCCAGCATGAGTATTATTTCTTAACACACGAAATATAACCTTTTGAGCAGAATATATATTAATGTGAGTCAAATTCTCAATTAATTTTCGAGATCTAAAACTTTCATATATTACTTTTGTGGTTAATAATTTTGTACATGGTATGATAAGTTGATACTTGAAATCATCACTGACTTACCATACATTTGTTTGGGATCGGAACAAAACAAATCATTGATATTTTCAATCTAATAGACTCGATTGACGACAAAAAAAAACTTGTATATAAGAAATATGCGATACTGTGATTGCATGATAGATTCATGACTCATGAGTAATAAGCAACATGGCCTCCTTGCTCGATATGAATTTCTAAACATATGCGACCCCTAAGAGGATCATTACTCCAGTAAGGGCTGAACGTTTCTCAAAAAACAAAAAAACAAATTTTTAACAAATTATTATTATTTATTAATTTATGTTTCACTGAAAAAATGACACATGTCTTGTTTAGTCTGAAAATTGTTTCTGAAGTGACTGTGAGAAGAAATGTTTCCCTTCTTTTTTCTTTTTCTCTTTTTTTTTATTATATTTTAATAAGAGTATTTGAGAGAGCATCTCTCAGTAACGATGGTCTAAACTACCAGCTATGCGTAAGTTTGCTAATATATATTTACGAAAATAATTTTTAAAAAATCCCTCATCACTTTCAGATGAATTGAAAAAGAAAGACTACACGTCGATAATTTGTTTAACCTAATCTATAATAAAAATATTTTGTGACCATTTCTTGGAAACACGTACATAATCGTAATTTGTCGTAAGACACAGTTTTCTCGGGTCGCCGAATGTGTCCCAATATGCAGTCTATGATCAACATGTCTTTTCAAATACGTACTACAGTACAATCTAACATAGACGATTAGTTAACTTAGTTCGACTGTAAATTTCACAAGGTTTTACAATTTTTCGAATATGATGATTGGTAAAACTTCGGCTGTAAATTTCACAAGGATTATAATTAGTAAAAACCTAACTCTTGTAAATTTAATTAACATAAATCAAGTTAAGATTTTTGCTAAGAATATATAATTTAGGGAAAGAAGACCCTTTAACAAAGAAAAATTATATAATATTAGTATATATTACTAAGAGAAGAATAAACAATTGCGGCCTATAAAAGTTTGAAAAAAGAAAATCTGAGGCTTATTTGATTTGTAAGAACATAAATAAATAGAGCAGATATTTTTGTTTAACAGAAACTGGTTTTTTCCCCCAAAAAAAAAAGAGAAACTGAAAGTGTTTAAACTACGGACGTATCTATCATACGTTAGCAAGAGTCTTTTAGATTCGAACTTCCCCTGTGAGACCTAAAAATGCATAGTTGAGACTACCAAACTTGTTGGAACAGAAACAGAAAAAACACTAATCTAGTATCCTAGCTAGATCTGAGATTAGCGGTTGGTGATCTTTAGTTATCGAAGATATATATAATATGATCCTGATAAAATAAATATCAACTAAAGATTAATACACGTTTAGACTAATATGACGGAACACAAGTACTACACAACAAGGTAACTAAATTAGTTCGCAACTCTTTTTTATCGTTTTCAGAAATAGTCGTACTTTGCTTTTTCTAATACATTGATGATGCATGACTTATAAGCCAAATCCCATGCAAAACGTCTAATCTCCTCCTAATTTTGTTGACAAATATTTATACGAGTGAAACAAAAATGAGACGACGGATTCATGATCTTGCTAAATTTAA
>NC_025687.1:9682591-9689507 GCF_000633955.1 Camelina sativa
AAAAAAAAAAAAAAAAAAAAAAAAAAAAAAAAAAAAACAATTTATATCCCTCTCTATTAACATACGTAGTATATAGTATTGGACTGTTTAAAAGAATTTTGATATATTAGTTAGATTTTCTACCGAGTTGCACAAAAAAAAAAAAAAAAAAAAAAAANNNNAAGGTTAGATTTTATACCGAAAAACGGAAAAACTATCTCACAGTAAGATTGATTCTATATTAAATTATTCATCTTTATTTGGGTAGTTATTCATTACATTTACCATGGAGAATTACTTTAAAACAAACTGTTTTTTTTTTAATTTACATTTGGAATAATATTTAGTCCTTCCTTATGAAAGCGTAACAAGAAGCTTGTTAATCTGATAGGTTTATGTGACCAGGCTTGGCTGATATAGTACGTATTTTCCAGTTTAATTTTCTTTGGTAATGATTCAATTAGGAAACATATACATACTTGGACATCAGAATACAAAATGATATAAATTGGTTTCTCTATTTTTAAATAATTAGCTCCACTTTCTTGTTTCACGGAGGTAATATAACATAGTGTCATATTGACACTTCGAAAAGTCAATGGTAAATATTAGTTTTTACTTTTTAGTAGAAGTAGAAAATATCTTCGAAATATTCTACCGACACACAACTTCAATTTATGTTTTGAACTCTTCTACCTTTGACCCAAAAAAAAAAAATAACACTTCTACTATTACGAGGACATATATAGATTATCTTCAATTCAAATATCTCTTATACGAAATTTCAAATTTTAAGTGTGTTTCATTAAAAGAAATGATCAAGCATATTACGAGAAAATATGTTATTAATTGCGAGTCTTTTAACAAAAGAAACAAAAGAAAAAAAAACGTTATTAATGAAAACAAAAGAAGATATGAAACAATTGTGTTACAAATGTTCAATTAATTATTATTATTTTTTATCTTTGTCGACAAAAGAAGTTATTTTTCCTCTTTTAGAAATGGAAACTAAAATAAATATACAAAAAATGGTGACATCAGTAACAATTTTTTTTTGGGGGGTAAAAGAACAGTAACACTTTATTCCATCTTGGTCGTTATATTAATATGTGCACTAAACCTTAACAACATATGAGAAATCTTTCGCATCAACAATAACGAACATGCTTCCCCATCTCCAAACCCACGTGGTGGCATCATCTTCTACTTTTCAATAATTTACAGTAGGAGATCTAGCATCCACGATTATCATCATTTGACCACAAGTTTTGTTCACGGTACTGATATATCAATAAATACAATTTTTACTAATAGGAAAGAGACAACGAAGTATAACAAACATTTACTTTTTAAACTTCATCTAGATTTGTCTTTTGCTAGTAAAGTAGTCACTAGTCAGGTCCGATACAGTATGAACTGTGAACCTGACAGGGGAAGGTGGTCCGTCATACACCATAAAATGCTGGGGTAAAAAATTATTTCGTCGATCGTTGTGTATAATAAAGAAATATCAATAGCAGTAAATTATAGTAACACGTACATACATGCGTTATTTATTCAAATTATGCAATACTCTCGACTCGTACAATCTGTATATCAGAATGACCAAAAAAAATGTATAACAAATAACTTATGTAATTCAAAACTCAGGTCAATGTTTTTTCACAAGATGATCGCTTCCCTAGCGTCATGATTTGATTCTCTCTAATCCTGTTTTTTTTTGTTAATTGTTTCATAATTTTATGCTCTGTGTAAATTGACCATTCCTTTAACTATAACAAACTAATTCGTAATGGTAATTGATAAACTAGCTACTCATCACTATATTTAGAAAATAAAAAAATATCACAATATGACAAACGAATATGTCATTGTTTCCAGGAGAGTTCTAAAAATACAAGCATGCCCACACAAACACAGTGAAGAAGGTAGTTAAGAGGGTGTTTTCCAGTGTAAGACTATAATCTGTAATTGATTTATATCTAACCATACTTGAATTAATATAGTAATGTTTTGATTAGGTTATGTAGAACAGAGACTTTTAGATCCACTTGATCCATGTTCTCATTCATTTATGTACTAATCTAGCTTTTGTTTAACAACTTGTCACTTTTTCCTAAATCATTATTGATAATCCGATTAGTCTCCTGACATTAGTCTCTGTTTGAGCCAAGAATATTTTAAATCTAATCACTAAATTATTATCATGGTAGAGAATCAATTATTTAAAGCCACCTCTCAATAATTTAGCATATTGTTCCAAACCAGTGACTAAAAGTAATGTACATTGTTGAGGAAAAAAACCATTACATTAGATTTAAACTACAAACTATATATGCAAAGCCACTTCTCAATTATTAGCATAATACCCCAATTATGTAAAGCCACCTCTCAATTAATTAAGAGACATTTCCAAACCAGTGTGGCTCAAAAAAATTATACCTTGCTAGGGACAATATACCAATGTATTATTTTATTTTTAATTCACAGTATTTGTTTATTTCTTTTCAGATTTTTGCAGTATATATGTAATATGTATACGTGTCTTATCGAGTACGTTCAGCAATTCATAAGAAACATTTAATTGATATAGGGGCAACAGGTTACTACTTCTCATGTTCACCGTTAACTATTCTTATCATCTACTTTTCATCCTAACTCTCTTGTATGTTATTTCCACTTGTGCCAAAAATTGATTTCTCATTTCTTATAGATATATATACAAATTTTCATGATATGAGTAACGTATTATAGTGTTCTATATATATTTTAAACATAATTACAATTAGCACGTTTTGTCTGAATAATGTAAAGAGGACGTACTCTCTGTTTTTTTGACATTATAGACTATAGAGGACGTACTTTGTCAGCTTTACCTTATTTACTTTTTTTCCTTTTGTTAAAAAAGGCTTTACGGCTTTACCCAATACCAATAATACTACAAAGACATGTGCAATGTGATCAGTTTATTACGAATTCAAATCTTGTCTCAAAAGTCGCAGTCTAGGTGCTTGGTAAAAGATGTATAAAACAAAAGATGAAAAGATTGATATGTACATTTGCTAACTTATTAAACGTGGACAGAATCATGAAGTTTCTTGATTTAACATGAACAGAAAAGCTAAAAAAAATCTGAAGCCGGACGCGAAAAAAGCATCTGCTCTCTTTGAATATCGAATATACCCACCTTTCTCTATCCATGGCCGATCCCATCTCTGTCTTTTACTAGTTTGGTCAACCAAATAAATTGTAGTGTCACTGATCTCTTGCCTTTTTTTCATAAAAATTTCTTAACTGATTTGCTAGTTGATTAAGTACTAGTATAACCTTTAACATCCTAGATATAAAGTTGTAACTTTATGAAATATTGTATATTTTATTACGAGTAAACTAATTTTAAAGCAACTAAAAGCTCTAGAAGATAGTAACTTTTTCTTTATAATTTCTAACGAGTACACATATAGGCAAATCCCCACTCTAGCGACTATATTTTAGACGATGAATTTGATTGGAAATGAAATATTCACTGTTTGAATAAACGTCTAAGTAATCTAAGTAGCCTAACGGTTTAGCGGTCTAGACAATATATAGGCGTTAAACAAACAATCCAAATCGAAAGCTATGTAAGAACTAGTAAGTATTATTAACACACATATAACATAAAGACAAAAAACAAATCACTGAGAATCATGGTAGTTAAAAAAAGAAGAGTAATATGAGATTCTATCACAATATTGTTATGGAAGTAATGAACAAATACAACTAATAATCTTTGAGTAAACACTATCGAAATCCTAATCCGTATAATTCCCACATACAAAGGAAATGACTGTAATAAATAAACAGGCTTTGATAGATGGGCATTGATAAGATCATGCACTAAATCTATCCAGGAGATGAAAGAAAAAAAAAAAAAAAAGAGGACTTGAGGTTCTAATCACCTCATCTGCTAGACTCTTGTGTCTCTCCATACATCTCTATTGTTTCGAGTGAGACAATAATCTATTTGCAGGAGGGACGATGAAAGCGCGAAACAATAAGTTACCATTTGGTCAATGTACCTCAAATGTCACTTACTAATCACCTCCTTCCTCCACGTTGTCCTGGTCTTGGACCTGGGTTTCTGGAAAATTGTAGCCGCAAAATCTTGGAATCAGGTTCGTCTTCATCCATTCGATAGTCTGTCAAACATATAGCTAAATCAGTTAAACCGGAGGACGGGTGTTGTCTTGCATCAGGACAACATCAAACTTTGATGCACTATAAATTCTTGCATAGTGTTTATAACTAAGATGGAGATAGTAATATCCACTTATCCAGAAACCAATGCAAAACAAACACAATATGTGTTGGACCAATTATTCGCAGTCCCCTAAGTAGAGAGCATCACAGTTACCTTGCAAGGCGCTAAGTGCAGTTGCTGCACATGCAGGGCTTTCAAAATCAACAAAACAAAGAACAATAGGATCTCCATTCCTCTGCATAAAACTCCTTAAAAAGTCAATATTAATGAAATTTTGGGACCAACTGTTTCAATGATGCTTCAAGTTGAAACCAATGAACTTACTCTTACATGTTTTGAATCCTTAGTCACAAGTCTCACTTCTCTATATCCCACGAAAGGCCGAAATATATCTAGACTTCAGTTAAGGACAGTGAACAGCTCAAGCATTCTTTTAAGTAAAGGCATAAATATTGGCATTTAAGAACTTCTGTAATGAGTCATTAGATAGGATACGGGACACTTCTCTTCTTGAGCAATTAGAAGGAAGTCCTTCAACATATAGAGTGTTGGATACATCATGAGGTAGAGACTGCAGTTTGCGGCTCGGCCTACCAACTGAATCCGGCTGACCATGACTCATATCCCGACCATTTGGCCTAGAATCTGGAGGCAAAAGCCCACCACGCCCACCCATGGTTGGACCAGGCATCATATTGTTACCCCCTGGTCTTCCCATGCCAACAACACCATTAAATGGATCAGCTTCCTCAGATGGAACAGAAGGCGTTTGCTACAAAACAAGGGAAAAGGTTTCAGTTCACAGAAGAATGAAAACAAAAACCAAAAAGAGCCAAGACATTAAAATAAGTGAATGAAGGATTGTACCATACTCTGCAGGTACCGGTCATAAGCTGATCCAATCGTTCTAGTATCATTCAAAGAATGAGGGATACCTCGATCCTCCTCATCCCGTGACATATAGCTGTGCCTATCATGGCCTGAAGGCATCACAGACGGTGGTGGACCTTCTACAAGGAGAATAACAAGACAAATTCAAACTCAAACTTCCAAACATATGATTAACCTATAAACAGAAACAAAGAGTACACAAGATACATACAACTCAACCTTTTTTAGTAAAACAAGAATAGATTTTGAAGTCAAAAGGCAAAGAGGCAATATTCAGGTGAAAAATGTGTTCAATGTTCTACATGAGTATCAGCACAACAATGCCCACTAACACGAAGAACCTTAAAGGGATACGAATCCAAATCATAAAAATGTAAAATCACNCTAGACTTCAGTTAAGGACAGTGAACAGCTCAAGCATTCTTTTAAGTAAAGGCATAAATATTGGCATTTAAGAACTTCTGTAATGAGTCATTAGATAGGATACGGGACACTTCTCTTCTTGAGCAATTAGAAGGAAGTCCTTCAACATATAGAGTGTTGGATACATCATGAGGTAGAGACTGCAGTTTGCGGCTCGGCCTACCAACTGAATCCGGCTGACCATGACTCATATCCCGACCATTTGGCCTAGAATCTGGAGGCAAAAGCCCACCACGCCCACCCATGGTTGGACCAGGCATCATATTGTTACCCCCTGGTCTTCCCATGCCAACAACACCATTAAATGGATCAGCTTCCTCAGATGGAACAGAAGGCGTTTGCTACAAAACAAGGGAAAAGGTTTCAGTTCACAGAAGAATGAAAACAAAAACCAAAAAGAGCCAAGACATTAAAATAAGTGAATGAAGGATTGTACCATACTCTGCAGGTACCGGTCATAAGCTGATCCAATCGTTCTAGTATCATTCAAAGAATGAGGGATACCTCGATCCTCCTCATCCCGTGACATATAGCTGTGCCTATCATGGCCTGAAGGCATCACAGACGGTGGTGGACCTTCTACAAGGAGAATAACAAGACAAATTCAAACTCAAACTTCCAAACATATGATTAACCTATAAACAGAAACAAAGAGTACACAAGATACATACAACTCAACCTTTTTTAGTAAAACAAGAATAGATTTTGAAGTCAAAAGGCAAAGAGGCAATATTCAGGTGAAAAATGTGTTCAATGTTCTACATGAGTATCAGCACAACAATGCCCACTAACACGAAGAACCTTAAAGGGATACGAATCCAAATCATAAAAATGTAAAATCACAGACTGGATTTTAGCTTACCGAAGTCAGAACGGTGACGTTTCGGAAGACCACCGTGATGGGTCGAAGACGTTGGAGGCTGGTACTGTCTCTGCTGCTGGTTCCAGTACCCATCTGCCATTGACGGCGACGGAAACAAAACAAATCGAGAAATCTCACAAGACTACAAATTAAGGGAATCCCTGATTTCAAAAATTAGGGCTTTGGATTGCAGTATACTAGGTCTGAATCGATCAAAACTCTCCTCAGCTTCTTGCTTCCTTCTTCTACAGATCGGGATTTTCTCAATTTCAATTTCAGTTTCGAATTTTTTTTTCTGGTTTTTTTTCGCTTTCGAAGAAGCAGAAGTTAATGATCCCCCGACCCGTTTTTAATAAAACCCGATCTATCTTCTCGCGCCAATTTAACGGGCCTGTAAACTAATTGATCCATTGGCTCATTCTTATCAAAATTCATAAATTGTTACTGAGCTGGACCTGAACACAAACATGTCTTTGTCTCTCTTTTTTTTTTTTTTTTTTTTTTTTTTTTTAAGAAAT
>NC_025687.1:9689571-9732080 GCF_000633955.1 Camelina sativa
AAGTTTATACCCCATTCAAACCCAACTCTCTTCAATGCAACATTGATCCAAAATGTTGAATCAACAAGATCAATCCTATCAAACTTGACAACTATCTTCGTTTTCTTCCGATTTCTGAATATGAATGAAATTACTAATCAACCTTATAACACGAAGTTTAGACTATTATACCAAAAATATTCTAAGAACATTCAATGTGTGTATCTTCTTGAAAAAAAATAACTCTCCGACTTTTGTGTTAGTTTTATGGCTCATCAGGATCATGGAAAGTGATGAGAATTTGGAATGAGAGATATTTTATTTTTGTAAAAGATTTATTAGTCGAATATTTAGTGGGATTTGGTAAGTGATCCTAATTCCTAATTAAGGGACACGATTTCCTTAATCTATCTAGGGTTTTCTTGGTTTCTTCTATAAAAAGAGAGAGTCAGGTCAGTCGTTCTCCACAAGTATAGTTGATAATAAGATTCAATCCAATATACTTTTGGATCAAGAATTGCGAAAATTTCTTATCGTATGCATGATTGAGAACCATATCAAAGTACGCGTACCTCTCTGCTTGTACCTTCGCATTATTTTGATCCAAAAATATATCGGACTTACTCATATTATCGGCTATTTATAAGAGGGGCAACCCGTATCCTCACTCCTCAGTTGGTTTGATACTCAAAATAACTTTGCATCGTTTGCTTGTTTTTAAAGCTCATCAAGGATAAAAACACAGAAGTTGCCCCTCTTGCAATGTTATTGGCCTTGATAGTAAATTTCATATTGAGTTTTCGTGTAAAACCTTTTAAGTAGTATAAAATTCTTAATTTACCCTCTCGCTATTTTTCACCGTCACTGTTTTGTCCTCAAGCTCTTCATTTTTTCTCTTATAAATTGTTTCTTTTTTTTTAGGCGGTAAAAGTCAATTACACATGTGAAAAGTTCTTTCACTTTAGCCCACTGAATGATATAAATCGATCTATATTTGGACTTCAAAACAACACGCATAATATTATTGAAGAATATTATACTAGCACTAACGAAAACCAATTTACCTACAAACCCAAGAGTCAGAAGATTATACACAAACAGTAAATTAATTTAAAGCCCTCCAATTGGGTTAGTCGATGAGCACATATATATAGCAGTTATATCTGGGACAAGGAGTCATTAAAGATAGAGTTTTAATATATCTGGGACGCCCACCAAAGACGAATACACATATCATCAAATTGCCAAATTGATATTAAAAATGACGTCATCATCACTAATGCAACAAGTAGAAGAAACCCTCTCATTCCATTGGAATGTCTCTAAAAAATGATATAAAATCGTAAAACATTATCTTTCTTTTCCCCTATAAGACTCGTATACTAGTTCAACTTGATATAATAACTCAATCAAGAATCAAAAAAATTGTTGAAAACGTCCATCGAAGAAGGAGACTGTATCCTCGATGGACTACTCTGAATGATAGAATTAAAGTCGTTGAAGAAAGACGAATAACCTTGAGGGTCGGTAGGTCCAACCGTAGAAAAGAAGTCTGGTGATATCAACGGCAGAGACGTGGGTCCAGGTGATAAAATACCAGCATGGTGAAAACTTGGCCGTTCGATCGGATGATGTTGATGTTGTTGTTGAAGATTATGATGAAGATGATTATAATATTGATCCATAGTCCCTACGCCTCCTACAAATTTCCCTAGTTCGTTCGAGGTATTAGCTCTTTCCGTAGAAGCGAACCGAGCCGCCGGAGATATCAAACCATGGGATGCATCAAATGATGCTGACGTGTCGTTTGGTGCTGAGATGGATGTAGAAGAGGAAGATGATGATGTTGTGGAGCTAGAGGTTTTGCCTGTGAGACGTTGAACCAATGTCATGAAGTTATTAGGGTGTGTATGGATAATCTTGGGAGATACAGTGTATATGATCACTGGACCACCTGGCGGCCGCGTTTGCCGTTGTTCTTGCTGATGGATTTGTGGTGGTTGCGGTGGCGGCTGTTGCGGCGCCAATGGTGGCTTCTTGATGATCTTGTGCGAATCTCCACGGACCTTCAGTGGTGCTGGTCTCGGACCCAAGATTCCTCTTGATCTTGGCGATCTATTATCCATGGAATCCACTTTATAAGATGAATATTTTATAAAAGAGAGAGATAGATGTGTGAGTGTATGTGAATGTGATGATAATTCTAGAGAAGAACAATGATTATGTGATGATTAGGGGAAAAGGGTGGGTACATGAGTGTTTGTATATATATGATTTGTGTATGTATCAAAAAGAAGGAGAGAGAAAAGTCAAATGAAGAAAGCAGAGTAAACCTACTTAAAAAAAAGTGGTAAAATTTGGCTACTTGATTGTTTAGTAATGATTTTTTAATCTAATGTTTCTTCTAGTATACTTGTTTCTTACCAAGATTTGGTTTGGTTTACCCAAGATCAAAAGTTTTCCAGTCGTTAGCAAAGACTTACTTTTTAACTACGACTTCCAACTTCAAATATTTTATTATTGTTACCTCAAATTATTCACATTTTTGGTTAATTAAATTGATATAGATAGATATATATAGGTGGTGCATGCTTACATTGTTGTACTATACAAAAGTTTAGAGATGAATTAACTCTTTTAAAAACAACATAATTAGAAGAAGTTACTTTATAATAAAATTGGATCACAACTTATGGGTGTGTTCCTTTTTTTTTCTGTTCTTTTTGTTTGCATCTAAATGAACGAACATAAAAGGGTTGAATATGTCCAGTCTTGAGGAAGTCAAAAGCGAAGAAGAGGTCATAAGTGCCACGTCAGACACTTGGATGCTGACTTGGCATGAATTTGTACAGCTCCAACACGGTTCTGCTGATCCAGACATGACCCTGTTTCCGTGGACCATAATGGACACAGATTTTTTCCTTTGTCAAACAAAAAACTAGATGTGGTCAGACCTAGGGCTGGGCAAAATAACCGATAACCAAATAACCGACCGAAACCGAACCGAAAAAAACTAAACCGAACCGAACCGAAATTCTTCAAATACCCGAATGGTTAGTAAAAATCTATATCCAAACTAACCGAAACCGAACCGAACCGAACCGACAATTAAATGGTTAACCGAAATATCCGAAAACCTAGAAGATATCAAATATTATATACTTAATATTATGCAAAACTATAAAATAAACTTAAAATATAAATTATTTCTAGATTCAAAACAATTAAATATTTTAAATAATCAATATATGTAAATGTTATTATTTTGAATTTACAAAGTTAAATACTATTTTGTAAAATTGAATCAATATTTTTCCCTTTTTTGTATTTTTGTTATTGTATATTTGGTTAATTTTGGTTATATTCGGTTAGTTTTGGTTATATTTGGTTTATTTGGTTAATGTTAATATAATTTATGTTAGTTATGGTTATTTATTTAAATAACCAAACCGAAACCGAACCGAAAGAAACCGAACCGAACCGAACCGAAATTTCAAAAATATCCAAATGGTTACTATATTACTATATCCAAAATAACCGAAACCGAATACAACCGAACCGAAACCGAATGGTTAACCGAATGCCCAGGCCTAGTCAGACCGTTTAATAATACATTTTCCAAACCATAATAAGGCATTTAAAAAAAAAAAACTAAAATGAACGTCGAGATATTGAAATAGTATGCAACATTTCTGACATTTAGTAGGGCAGTGGTTAAGGTGAGTCCACTTTTTATAACTAATTTTTCATGTTCAAGTTCTGGTATATAGTGACGAAAAATAAAAAGTTCTGGTATATAGCACCGTTATATTAACCAAAAAAACTATGCGACGTGAAAATGTCAAAAAAGATAAATTGATTATTTCCGCTACGTCCACGAATACACATATACATACGTTATAGTTTCTTAGTTTCATTAAAAAGTGATGGAAGACCCAAACCACAACGCTCTCGGCCATTTAAATTTCTTATTTATGCAAAAAAAAAACCAATTTCATGGATTTAAATCCCGGAAAAAATATCATAAAAATCTCCAATTTTCAAATTTGTGACATTTTAATCACTAACTTTCAAAATGTCATTTTAATCACAAATTTTTTGTTAACTTGACCATAAAATAGCAAAGATTTAAATTTCAGGATTTTTTTTGTTTCACGCGCCTTTCGTGCATGTGGGTTTGCTTCTTGTGTAGTCTCGCAGACAAACTAGCGTTTTATATATTTTTTCCCACAGTTATGAATTTCTCTTATATAAATCACTTTCATAAGAAACTCATAAAAAACATCACTAAAAAAGTCTTGGGAAACTTTCGATAATAGACAAAAGTAAGATGTGTATTTGTGTTGACCCATAAGTTACATGTATGAATTCTATAAACCAGATAC
The DNA here is from genome assembly GCF_000633955.1 of Camelina sativa. Classification (NCBI taxonomy): domain Eukaryota; kingdom Viridiplantae; phylum Streptophyta; class Magnoliopsida; order Brassicales; family Brassicaceae; genus Camelina; species Camelina sativa. The sequence continues at coordinate 9,693,936 of NC_025687.1, forward strand.
GAGACTTCTAACAAAACAAAAACTTAGAGAAGAAGAACGTACTAGACAAATATTTTAGCTCTACAAGATTGAATGTCCTGTCAAGGTCTATCTTGACTTATAATCTATAGATGGACCCTGAAAGTTTGTTTTTGGCTAGCTCCGACTTTCAAAGTATCAACATGCAAATTTAGTTGAGACCTGCTTAAGTACCATGTAGGACTAACACAAATATGGGTCTACTTTAGTTATCTTTTCATTAGGATTTATATTTTGTTTGGTTTACGAACGTGAGAATTAATTTGATACAAAAATTTTATCTAAAAAAATTTGGCCTCAGTTCATATTCAATTTCCAAACCAAATACCATTTATTTTATAAATTAGTTGTAACTGACTTTTTTATTTTATAAATGTGAAATTTGGATTATACATATATGACTTCGTAAGTAGACTCGAACTTAAGATCTCCTTCCTTGTCAATGTTTTTGTAAAAGCCATTGGAACATGAATCACTCTAGGTATAACTGATTTTTCAAGATTCGATTTCAGTTATTGTTTAAAAATATAATTCAAATAGCATCTGATTCTAACATATTGACAGATGTACATATAAGACTTGTAATATAGCGAGGTGTATATATTATATTTGTATTCTTTTGGCAATGTATGGTAGTACCGTAGCAGTACATAATATAAAATCATGATAATCTGAAAAAGTGCATAATTGAAATGGTGCTAGACGCGGAAATATACAAACAGGGAGAAAAAGTCTTTTCAAAAGACTCTTTTGTGTTTGGTTTTTAAGTCTATCCAACTCGAATCTCCAAGTGACAAGGTCCATCTCTATATCTTCACTTAATGTTGGAAAGTGATTGGTCTTTCAAAGTCTTTGTAGATTCTACCACTTTATTTTTGTTTTCAAAAAAATTTAGGAATAATTCTAACTTTTGCTGAACAGAGATTATCAACATATTTTTTATCAATTAGCTTCTGATAAGAATGAACGCGTATAACCTTAAAGGTCTTACGCGTATTATCGATATATAATATCGTATAAACAATAAAGAATAATATTAGATCATAGTCTTACTAATACCATAATATATTTTACATCAAAAGTATAGTTGCAAAGGCTGCTTCTAGATACTAGATAGTATTGAATCAGTCTTAAGTCTTAACAATACCAATATTTCGATTTCCTAAACAAGAAACAACTCCTTAGACCAAAGACTATTTGATATCTACTGAGGTTGTTTTCTTTCAAGGCTACTCATATCAAAATCAAAATGGAGGTTAGATGTGGTTAAAAAAAAAATAGCACGGAATCAATACCTATCTTTCTCATAAACCTAATCACATATTCAGACAAAGCGTAAATGAAACATGAAAGTTACTGGAGTATGGTATCAGTTAGTGTGGTTCCTAACTTTTAATAAACCGAGAAACTAAGAAATCCAAACCCGTACCAATCCAAGATTGTCTGTATACCTAGCTTAAATGGTCGACTACGTAAGTTACATAGAACAAATACAAATGGTGTAAACGAAGTATAACAGATTATAGGCGGAATCGTTTTTTTGGGAAAATGAGCCACATTTTTATAAGAATCTACAACTTCTTATGAATGAATGAATAAGTGACCAAAATTAAGTAAACAAAAAAACGTAAAAACTCAGCGGAAATTAATTGGTGAATTCATCTTACAATAGAGAATAACATCTTTAATCTTCTCATCCCTGTCCTCATCTACCATCGCACTACCGACTGACGAATTAGTCGGAGAAGATTTTATTGAGTGAATGGAGCTCTTTCTCCTTGTCACTTTCTTAGAGTTAGATCTCTCCCCTCCTTGATCGCCTTCGGCCCCCGCGTCAAAGCACATACACAGCCGCATAAATGGTTTCAGGAATCCAAAGCTTCTTCCACTTGTTTTTGGTTGCGACATTTTTCGAAGATGGAACAAGATCTATCGTTACACTCGAGATCCACGCGTACGAAGCTTACGAATAACAAATCCACGAAGGTGGTGTGTCAAGAGTATAGCTAGATGTAAAATTAACGTAGAAGATTTGAGTCTATCTTTTAGTATCCTACAGATTAGGGATAATGACTATATATAAACATACGAAAGTTAATTCCCAATTTTGTGTGTTTGACTCTATAGTAATTTTGTTTCTATAAAAAATATTTGGGCATTTTCCGCAAAATTGTAAAATTTTGATGTATTTTTTAAGGACCGTAATGTTTGGCATTGTCCGCAAAATTGTAAAGTTATTTCCTTATTAGAATGAGCATTATCAATGTGTTTTACTAATTTGTCAAGTTTTGAATTAAAAGTTACAGCTAAATTTGAGGATTCAACTACTGTTACCACTTTTTTGGGATACAAAATCTGCAATAATATCGTTATTCAAAAACAAATATTGATGAGAAATACTAATACAGTATTGACAAAATCGATTCTATCTTTTGATTTGATAAATCGTATAGCTTTTGGTAAGATTTTTGTTTTCAAATTTTAACTAGCTTCTATATATACATTTTTAAAGACATTTAGCAAATAAATTCTGAAGTTGGAACATATTTACAAGCATGTCATTATCATTAATTATTATTATTTTTTTATAATTTAATTAATTAATATTAAGTTTTGATTTTGGAAAACAAGATATCTCATCCCAATAAAATTTCCAAAACAAGAGGAACAACTCCCTTTAACATGAAGTATTAAGTTTATGAAGTAATTAATTTTATTAATATTAAGTTTCCAATTTTACAAAACAATAAGAATTAATTCTATAAACACACACAATATTTTCCTTCTTTAACTACTTATTTATTCTCATAATATAAAACAATAAACCTCAAACAAAACACTTTCTACACTAACTAATATATATCTATATTTTGTAAGTTTGTAATTTTTTAAAAATACAAATTAAATATTAGTTATTGATATAGTTAATCTACAAAACAAATAACATTTTATTTTTATTAAAAAATAGTTCCGCGGTGTACCGGGTGAATATCTAGTTTGTAAGTATTACCCATCCAACTGTTTAAATATATACAGTATATCTATATACAGTATGTATATCTTTTCAATACACGTACAGTATTTGTTTCGTTTGACATATATAACAAAGTAAATCATGCATGTAATATGATTTTATAAGAATTTATTACAAAAAAAGGAATGATGATACAATAAAACCTCTATAAATTAATAATGTTAGGACCAATGTTCAAGAAAGCGCTAGGCGTTAAATAGGCGGTGATCCAACGCCTACCGCCTAGAACGCTTAATCGGAATCTAGACGGTTTTAGGCGATTTAGGCGTTTACACTATAAACTAATATATATATATATATGATATTATATACATAATTATACAAAATATGTATAAGAATAATAAAAATATTAAATCAAAAACATAATAATAGATAAAAAAATTATTTCAATTCATTTTAAATAACATATTAAATATTTATAATTATGTTTATAGAAATAAACCTTATAAATTTTAAATTTGTGCAATGAAAATTCTAAAAATTCACTAAAATGATGATACTACAATTTTAGGCGGTCAAAGCGGTCGTCTAGGCGGTGCTATAGCGCCTAGCGCCTAGACGGGGTGGAGACGGACGTCTAGAACGCTTTTTCGAACACTGGTTAGGACCAAGACATTTTATTAATTTATAGTGATATTAATTTATCTATAAATTAATAATAATTCTTTTATAGGTATATTTTTAATTGTTTAATTTTAAAAAAATTATGAATTGAGACATTTTTTGCAAAATAAGATTAGAATTTTCGATGTTGTAAATCTTATGGTATCAAAATTGAATTTGAAATAATTAAAAACTATTATTGACAAAGAATTACAAATATTAAAGACAAATTCACTTATACAAATGACATAAATATTCAAATTTATGAATAAGAAGATCAATTATCGTATTTTAATAGTTTATCAAACTATCAAGATGTATATTTAGAAATTAAAATTTTTAAAAAGTTTTAGCTGTTTTATGAAATGTTATAGAATATTTTATATCATTATAGTTTGAAGATACAACCTAACAATTGTTTTATAGATATGAAATGTAAGAGAAACATACTTTACTATATTAGCATATATATATATATGTAAATTTACATGATTATTAATTTATGATATTATTGGGACAATATTTTACAAGGAGATTTCAAAAAAAAATATTATCTTATTATCTTATCAAATTTTGTTATTTTTACATTGTCCCGACTTGGGACTAGTAAAATTTATTAATTTATAGTGTTTATTAATTTATAGAGGTTTTACTGTATTAAGAAAAAAAAATTATAGATATGCTGCAAGAAGCAATTTTGTCTGTCCAATTGTGTGACAGTGAAAAGGTAAGCCCCAAAGGCCCAAAATAGAATTGAGTAAATTACACCTTGTTAGAACTACCGACTACGTACCGTTTGCTGCACCATGTTCTTCTTGGCCGTCGAACTTAATTAGCGCCTTTAAGCTAGTTTCTCAGTGAATTCAAGATCAACTCTCCCATGGATTTTCAACCATTCGATTGATTAAACGGGATATAAATATGATTAATTGTCGCAATTCATTTATACGCTAAGAATGTAGAAAATTACTAGTAATATCTAGATAGCGAATTAACATGAAAATCAGTATTGATTGGTAGAATAAATTCACAACTATGATATTTAATGATCTTCATGTTGATTTCCCAACCCAAAAACTTTTATGCTAACAAAATACTAGTTCTTTTTTTTTTTTTTTTTTTTTTTTTTTTTTTTTTTNTTTTAAGTATTAGAGTAATTACATAAGCTTTTTTTCCCTTTATACATTATTAAGTTGCATACTTCACACTTGTAACAAGTTATATATTTTTTTGTTTATATCGAATTAATATTTTATAATTAAAAGTCAAGCAACTTCGAGTCAAATAGGAATTAATAACACAGCTGCGAATTAATAAATGCCAATCCGAAAGAAAAAAAATTAACGTTTGACTTCGTATTATTCACAATTTTGTAGGTATTTTTAATCATTAGACTAGGGATATCGTATCGTAAACACAAAATAGTATTGGGATCGGAGCTTACCATAGATCTAGTTTTAAGGCTGCCCAATCAAAAAACTAATCGGTGGTGATCAACAATGATAAATTAACAGTCAAGTGTTATAATAATGATAAAGTCCTAAAAATAATAAATACATTAGAGAATTCAACTTGTGGGACTAAGAAAGAGAGATTTCAACTTCGTAGATTTGAAGGAATTGAGAGAAATAAGAGAACCATAGGTCGACACGAGGGTAGAAGCACGTGTTCTCCCGTGCGTGTGGCCCTTAATCTTGGCGTCAATCTATCTTAATCTTACTATATTATCATGGTTACATAATCTATGCTCTTAACGGTCACTAATCTACATTTGTACTTGAATCCAACAAATGAACATTTTGGCTAGTAATGAAAATCATACTAATTGACGGATCATATTACTCATTAAACCCAAATATATAGACAAAACCTATCAAACAAGTTTATATATGAAAATATAGTTGAACTGATCGGACATATGTATATATTTTATTGCCATGTCTATATTAGTTACGCAAGTTTATTAGATTTGAGGGTATTAACTATTAAGTATTAACATGGTCAAGGGATAAACAAAATGACAATAATAATAATAATGTACCGACGCTTAAAAGTGTTAAAATGATACTTATTTAGAATGAGTGCAAGTGATCAAATGTTACGATGCTTTGTTTAATAAATCCAGTAGTGTCTTGCGGTTCACGAGAATAAGATGCTGAGAATGTAAGTGATTAATCATCTACACACTAATATAATATGATGCCCCTAAGTTAATATTTTAGAAAAGAGGCTAATTATAGTAATTTACTTACATTCAAGGTTAGGTCAAGCAGACCAAAAAAAAAGAATTACTTTAACTATTTTTTTTTTTTTTTTTTTTTTTTTTTNTCCTACAATAGATATCTATCGCGCTTGTCCAGTGTAATCACCCATTTCAAATCTAGATGAACTAGTGGATTTAAAAAAACACTTGAGCAACCTTGTTATAACAATATTTTTATGTAGAGATTTACCATGACTGTTAACTTGAAGAAAATGATGGCACAAATGCACATACTTTACATTATTTTAATTTGCTCTTGGATGGTATGAAACATAAATTACAAGTTGCATCAACAAAAACTTTCAGAAATTCATCTAACCGTTTATTAAAACTTGGATTATTTAATAAACATTTTATTGGCATTATATAAGTAAAAACTATTACGAAGGACCAAATTCGGAGGTAACTTGATGAAGAAGAAACGGAAAAGGAGACGCACGGCTCGGCAACCGCCCACGTTTACTTCGCAAGTCTTCACACATTAATCGATGCACCTCTGCTTCCACACACACATGCTCTTCCCCAACTCTGCGTTCACACAATCCCATATATATTAGAGTTAGATGTACTCGAATATACCACCAAGTGCCCACTTGTGACTTGTTAGATTTTCCAATCTTCTTTACACACCAAAAGTTCATAAAAAGAGTACATGAAAAATGTTGCCGTACATTGGACACAACAGCTACCAGCAGCACCAGTTTCCTTCACCGGAGATGGAAATAATTCCGGAGGAGAAGTGGAAGCTTTCCTATGGGCAAGAGGTTACTGCTCCGGCTTGTCCTCGTTGTGCATCGTCCAACACCAAGTTTTGTTATTACAACAACTACAGCTTGTCTCAGCCTAGATACTTCTGCAAAGGTTGCCGTCGTTACTGGACCAAGGGAGGTTCTCTCCGCAACATACCTGTAGGTGGAGGCTGTCGCAAGAGAAGCCGCAGTAGACAGAACAGTCACAAAAGGTTTGGTCGGAATGAGAATCGGACTGATGGTCTTATTAACCAAGAAGATGGAGTTCAGTCCAGCCCTGCTGGTTCTGATATTGATTTGGCTGCGGTTTTCGCACAGTACGTGACTGATCGTAGCCCTTCTAGTACAGATAATACTACTGGATCCGATCAAGATTCACCGGTAACAACAACCACTAATGCTTTAGATTCCTTGAGTTGGGATATCTGCCAAGAAACCGATGTGGATCTTGGATTCTACGGGGAATTTAATCATCTATCCGATAAGACCAAAGAAGATCAACAAGGTTTTGGTCAGTTTCTCCAAGAAGATCGAGAGGAGATCTTCGAGTTCCAGGGTTTACTCGATGATAAAGATATTCAAGAGATCCTGGAATGCTCATTCTCAGAGGAGCCAGACCAGTTGATTTCTCAGGGGAGTTTCATGATCAATGGTGATAACTGGAGTTCAACAGATCTTACCAGATTCGGGATTTGATCACATATACTTAATTTATTATATATAGAAAACACGTACTATTTACACTAAAACTCATTCTTATATTGTTCATGAAGTTATATATCACACATGAACGATCCCACAGAATAGGATCCGTGGAGTAGATTACTGTATATTAATCTTGAATAATGAATACAAACTTACAATTTTTATGTTCTTTTTGCGGGTAGGGTTTCAAATTTCTTCTCTTTTGTCTTTTCCTCTCCTTTCAGTTTCGATTTTAGAAGATACCTGTAAAATTCGAAATTCTCACTATTCATATATGTTGAAAAGCAAACCTTGGCAGTTCTACTCTACCCGCAAACAAGAAAGGAAGTTCAGTTTGCACCTCTATCGTAATAGTTTTCATCGATCTTTGGTTGGTTCTGACATAATATGAACACAATTAATAGCAAACAAACGAATTGCCTGGAAATAATGTTGCGCAGCTGTTTCTAATACAATGCAGTTTGTAAGCACGATCAATGTATTAGCTCACGACTCTGTTTCTGGATGCCACTTTATGCTGCAACCAACACTTTACGATACCAAATGCAGGATCTCAGTTGGTCATCAAAGGCTATAGACATGGTAAACAAAGAATTGAAGAGAAACGTATCAAAATATGATTGTACCTTGGCTTTTGATTTGATGGTATTGGTTGACAGCTAAGGGCAAGATCAATCGCAAGGCTTAGATCCCTACACAAATATAACATGTTAGGTTTTATTGTATAACAACTTCCCGGGAATATGTTAAAAGTAGTGACATAGATAAACCAACCTCCCAGATACTGGTATATTATTGCTAGGCCGGGAATCATCAAACTGACCATGATAGACCAGCTCAAATGGTCTACGACCATCCTGCTCCACATGCAAGAGCAAGTTGAGATAGAGTTAAGTAACAAAGCACGTCAAGAGTTATTATAAGAAGTATTATTTGTTTGAGCTTGAAAAGGAATTCATGATATAAGTACTCCCAATCCAACAAATGGCTATCTTGAGCATATATCCATAAAACTATCTTTCAAATATACTATCTTTACATGCTTTAGCAGGAAATAATCACAATATAACCAAAACAGTAGACATTTTCCCTGCTACTTAGCAATCTTTTATCAAAAGATATGATCACAAATTACCTTCTTGTATAAGAAAAACTCGGGGGTACAAACAGCTCCAAATTCTTTTGCAACCTCTTGTGACTGAGGCAGGAGGAAAAAATGTCACGAAAAGATCAGAAAACTCGTATAATCCTACAACTAACAATGCTGAAAAAGTTAAAAAAAATATACTGTATATATATACGAACAGGCAAAGGATACCTCATCATACAAGTAAGGAAACGGGTACTTGAAAACTTTTGCATCTTCTGCCATGAACTCAGGCCCATCCTGTGAAAAGGAAAACCAATATGGAACAAACCATATAGAAACCTCATCTGAACAAATAAGCACTAATACTAGAGTATCGCAACAAACACAAACCTGAGGATGAGTTACAACAGAATTTGAAGATATAGCAACAACAGCAAGACCTTTCTGCAGAACCAGACAACAATATATATAGCTAAGATAAGATAACCAATACATAATGAGTCAAGCTATGGAAAGAACAAAGAAGCAAAATGTTTGTTACCTACCTCCATATAGAAATTGCAAAGCTTTACAATGTCTTTCTTCAAATGAATCACAAACGGGCAATGATTACAGATAAACATAACCTAACAATGTTATGAACCAACACACAAAATCAAAAACAGAGGTTTTAGATTACAAATTATAAAAAGCTAAATTAACAAATTGAAAAGTAGTTCATTGCTCACAAGTAGAGATGGGTACAGTTTAAAATCTTCTAATTTCCATAAGTTTCCAGTGAGCGGCTCCGGAAGCTATAAGTTTCAATCACACACAAATCTCTAAGACTAGAAATTCCTCTGTTTTTTTTTTTTTACCGACGACGTGAATGTGACAGTTTTACCTCAAAATTGGGAGCCCTAGCTCCTAATTTTACTCCGCCTGACTCAGTTCTGGCGGCACGAACCACGACACGCCTTGGCGATGGTGCATTGACTTTGACTCTCCGCCGCAGATAGCTGAGGTCTAACCGTTTCGACGACGAGAATGAAGTTAACCCCCGGGAAGATATTTCTAATGCGGTTCTTGGAGGAAGCATGTATGATGCTCCGTAAGTCACGGCGGTGGAGGCAGCCATTGTAGTGTCTGGTTATTTTCTTCAGTTCGACCAGAGCCACAAAACACGCGTCAGTATCTTAGAAGACGTGTGTAGATTATGGGCTGAAATATCAAAGGCCTAGCCCAATATTTTAGCCCAATAAAATCGAGACATGTTAGAAAACGTTGTGTTACTTGTGCTACAAAAGAAAAAAAAAAAAAATAGGGAAAATTCCCGAAAAAAACATGAACTACTTTTTTATTTGGCAGAAAAAAACACCAATTTTTAAGGTTTCCAAAAAAATACATCAACTAATTTTTTCGTGTATAATAAAACCTAAATTAAAAAATGTTGGCAGATTCATACATAATGATATCAAACAAAAAAAATTATTCCAATTTTACCCTTTAAAAAATCGACAAAAATATATCGACAGATTCATACTTTTTTTTCCTCCTTCGTTTATCTTCTCCGAGCCGTAACAAGTAACAATAATGGCACCATCTCTTCTCTGTTTGCAAAAACGTGACCTGAGATTAAGCAGAAGAAAATTTAGAACCTTCCAAAGTAAGAACATGAAACGAGCACGAGATTAAGGGTCAACAGAGAGCCGCCGCAGCCGGTGCCCGGTGGAGATGGTAAATAATCCGGTGGTTCATCTGCTCATCGGACGTTCGCTGATTCCAATCCCTAGCTGACGAATGAAACATTGAAAACCCTTAATTAGTGGTGTGACATCAACACATCGCTTAAGATGAGGTGAAATAGTGGGTACATGACTATAATTAGTGGTGGTGAATCGAGTGATCTTGATGTTGAAAGATATGAAGCGTTTGAAAGCTAACATTTGAAGATTTATGTGATGAGGATAAGATACTTGTGTAAATCATTTTATTTGACTTGCTGTGTAAATTGGTGCTGCCATTGTTGCTAAGCTCGGAGAAGATGAACAAAGGAGAAAGAAAATAATTTTTTTTTCAATTTTTCAGAGGGTAAAATTGGAATAATTGTTTTTGTTTGATATCATAGGTATGAATCTGCCAATAGTTTATAGTTTGGGTTTTATTATACACGAAAAAAATTAGTTGATGTATTTTTTTGAAAGCCTTAAAAGTTGGTGTTTTTTTCTTCCAAATAAAAATTAGTTCATGTTTTTTTGGGGAATTTTCCCAAAAAAGATAAGGTTTCAACTTTCCACCGTCGGCTTCAATCGTACTAGTGAACTAGTTTAAATTTTAAATACTAAAAACAAAGAATCCTGTTCTGCAATGCCATTTTATGTCTCTTTCTCTTCATTTGTATGATCAGTGAAAGAAAAAACGACTTAGTAGTTTCGAGAGAGAGAGAGAGAGAGAGAGCTAGGGTTTGGTTGTTAATTACTTCGCTATAAAAGCCCATTAGGCAGCATAAAGTTAATCCAGTTAGCGAGATCTTAGATAGGGTTTCCACCGTCGGCTTCGATAGCAATGACGTACCGTACTCCTGGTGGTATTTGGGGAGATCTTCGATATGGTCGTGGAATCTTGCGTAAGAATACTGATCGAGGACAACGGAGGAGGAGGTGCCAGATCCCTAAAGATATGCTCGCCGCCTCCGTTGAATCTGAAACTCAGGTTTCTTATTATTAAATATTTGTAACCAGTAACTAGATTTTTTTTGCCGTCTAGATGGACTTATATGTTCATATTTTGTTTCTCTGGTAGCCGGAGAAAGACTTGTCTGGGGCTACTACCACCATTCCCACTACTTCCTCAAGGTTTGAATTTTTTTTTATCTTGGCTAATTAATTAAGAACTGTACTTGTTTGTGGTTAGCTCAGATTCGTCCATGTTTTTTGTTTTCAATTGACTCAGCAGCATGCAGACAGCTGCTGCTCCTCCTATCAAGTTAGAAGATGTGATTCCTCCACGAGCTGCAGTGTCTTCTTTTAAAGACAAGAACAAGAAACTTTTCAAAAAGAAAACCAAGAAGAACAAGAAGAAGAAGCTCGCCAAAGCCAATTAAGAAGGCCGTGTCCCTCTCTTTTTATATATATTTATATTTTCTTCCCCAAGCACTTGTGTAATAATGCCCTTGTGACTTTAAACCTTTTATGTTATGTAACATGTTTGACCTTAATGGGATTTCTCTACGGTTTTTAACAACTCAGTATTCGTCTAATTCAATTCCTCAAAACCCTTAACATTTTGATTGATGCCATAATCCGTCATTGCTTCTTGTAAATCATACTAGTGTACTAGTTTAAATACTGAAAACAAAGAATCTTGTTCTGCAATGCCCATTATATGTCTCTCTCTTCATTTGTATGATCAGTGAAAGAAAAAACGACTTAGTAGTTTCCAGAGAGAGAGAGAGAGAGAGCTAGGGTTTTGGTTGTTACTTCGCTAGATTCTAGAAGCACGAAGACTTTTTTTTATTTTGGAGATAAAAGGAAGCTTTACATAGATTGTTAATTTCTTAGTTCATACAAAAAAAAGGAAATTAACAATTCCAAGTTTATTTAGAATTGGGAATTAGTCTGTTGTATGGTTTAGTCCAATCAGTATAAATAGGGGTGTTGGGGATTTAGAAAAGTTCAGCACCTCATAGATTGAGAGATCCTAGCAGTTGAATCTTAAACTAGCTTGAAGATTCAAAGAGGGTTAAGAATATCAAGTTGTAATCTAAGAACTTGAGAGAATGAGTTAGAAAATAGAGTTAAGGAGAGAAACCTTGTAAAACTTATTTTCTAATAAATCAAAAGAGAGTTTTTGAATTCCTGTGTATTACTTTGTGCTAAAGATCCAAACCGCATAGATTTTGCGTTTTCACTTTCCATCGTCGGCTTCGATCGGAATGACGTACGGTAGACGTGGTTGTATTTGGTCAGATCTTCGATATGGTCGTGAAACCTGGCACAAGAATACTGATCGAAAACAACTGCTGCAGGAGTTCCAGATCCGCAAAGATATGCTCGCCGCCTCCGTTCAATCTGAAGCTGCACTGTCTTCTTTTAAAGACAAGAAGAAGAATCTTTTCAAAAAGAAAAACAAGAAGAAGAAGAAGAAGAAGCTCGGCATCAATGACAAAGCCAAAGCCAATTAAGGAGGGCGCTCGGCATCAATGACAAAGCCAAAGCCAATTAAGGAGGGCCTTGTCCCTCTTTTATATATATATATATATATATATATATATATATATATATATATTATTTCAGTACTTGTAATAATGTCCTTATGACTTGAAACCGTTTTTATCACCTTAATGGATTTCTCTTTTTTTAACAACTCGTATCTTCATATTCAATTCCTCAAAACCTAACTAGGTGATTTTATTAATACATTATCTATCACTGTTTCTTGTAATGTATGTGCAAGTTATAAGTACATAAGGAGCCTGAGTTTATTTAAGTTACAAATTGATGATGCCAATACAAAACTAGCTAACATAACAACACCGAATTTTATCAAAACTAACAACAACACCGGCTAAATGATTGATTTTATTAGGTTAGAACTTAAAAGCCGTTAAAAGTGTATCTAATTAACCTAAGCTAAGCTCTAGTAACGACAATCAACGGGTACAAGTGTTGATCACCAATCAAGGCCAACATGTTAATACGGTCCAAAGTCTTCTTTTGTAATGTATGTGCAAGTTTAGATACTAAAATAAAAATCTCGTTATGCCTTATATTAATAATAAGTTAGAAAAAATTGAATCATGGCTTTCAGATCCACTAAACCTCACTTTTTAAAATTAGTATTAGTGAGAAAACTTGCTCACTGCTCTCTGCAACAATAGCCAATAGCTGAGATCTAGCCGTTTCGACGGCGAGAATGAAGATCATCTCCGGGAAAGTATTGCTAATGCGGTTCGTTAAGGAAGTTGATATGAAGCTCCGTATGTCACGGCGGTGGAGACTGAAGACAGCCACATTTAATTCAATTAGAGCCACAAACCACGCATCAGTACTTAGACGTGTGTAGATTATGGGCCGTAATAGACAAGGCCTATCCCAATATTGGAGACAAAGCAAAAAACATTAAAGTTCAGCATCTAGAAGATAAAGGAATAACCCGATAACGTAATGCCTTACCTTAATTGATTTTTATAAAAGTCTACCAACTGTACTGTTTTTTTAATTTCAAACTTCATGATAATCTCTAAATTTTATTCATTAATCTATGATAATGTATATTCTTTGTTTGTAGTGATGTAATATGTTGGAGGTGATGTAGTAATAAGCCTTTTGCTTTCACATCAGCTTGCAATATATATATGATTTAGTACTGACGCCTGGTTTGCTTTCAAATAACATTGAAGATATCAGATCGTATATATATTGCAAGCTGATGTAAAGGCAAAAGGCTTATTACATCACCTCCAACATATTACATCAGCTTGCAATATATCTACATACATAAATGACCACAATAACAAATATTTACTAACTATGTTAGTAGTAGATTTTAAAATTGTCTTATTAGGTATTTTTTATATCTCAAAACTATATTTCAATTTAAGCACGAAATTATATACATACATATTATATATAGTGGTGTAAATGATTGGATTCATGAACGAAGAGCTGACAATTAATCCAAATACAATAAAGAAATTGGGAGAAGATTCCTTTTATTTCATCCTTGCATGCCTTATGACCAACCAGCACATCTAAACGGAACCCTAAGCCCCACTCATCAACACTATTAATTAGTGTTTTCAACGGTTATTATAATCGTTAACATCCACAATTCTATTTTATTCAAATAATCGGATCAATTAGAACCATATACCAAAAAAATAGAGGTCAAAAACTGGGTCACCATCATCATAATCTAAGGAATCTAAGCGAGTAGTCGATTACTATTTTCATGCCATACCTATATATGTGTTATTATTATATGGACCGTCTTTGCTGTTGAAGTTAACTTGTCTCCGCTTCTAACCCAAAACAATATTATTACTTTTATTCAATCATATATTAACGAGGAGCAATTTTGGAGTATTATATTATATTTAATATTTCCCATTATTATACAAAAGATAACACCAACTTGATGATTTAAAGTCAAAGCGATGTTTCTACACTAATATAAATAACTCTAGTCTGTTGTAATAAAAGAAGAAAGTAGAAGATTATGAATAAGAGAGAGAAGAGGTCATGAAGAGAAAGAGATACGAGATGGAGAAGACGAAGAAGACAGAGCTTCAAACCGTCATTGAAGAGCTCTCTCTTTTCATCATAACTAAACCTGGAGATAACACTGAAGCTGTACATATACCCTTGAGGCCTATTCTCTCCTTCGGCAACTTAATCATCCAAGTTCTTGGTATCTTCCTTTTTATTTTGCATGGATCATACTAATTGATCCTCCTTAATTGTTTCATATATAATTGTATTTTATTTAAGGAATCCGAATTGTCTCTTAAGTTCATATCTAGCACAACTCAATGATTGTCCCGATCGGCTGTTTGTGATTTGGTGTTTGCAGATAAGATAGGACCGACAATGGCTGTTCTTAGACAAGACATTGATCAAAATATTCAGGTAACTATATATAAAGATAATGTAACTTCATGCATATACAGACAAGACATGCAAGACGCTTTATTAATTTTATTTTGATTTGTCCTCTTTATTGATTGAAACTCATCAACATCATATGTACGTGTGGTATATATGTATGGTGGGTCTATAATAATATTAATAAATAAGAAAATCAGTTAAACTTTTATGCTGATAAGAACGCCCAATAGATATCTCCTCAGTGCTTTTGTTTTGTGTAAAAGATCTCTTCAATAATTCAATTTCAGCCTTGTAATCCTTTATTTGGTTTGCTTTCATGAGGACTTTAGTCTATTCTTAAATAACTTTCTATAAAATTGCTATCTTGCTTCCATCTTTTCTTTTTTGTACTTGAATTATCTTTTACTTATGTCTTTTCTTTTTTTTGCTGAATTGGGTGGTGTAGAGATTAGAGAAAGTTTGTGAAACAGATTCATGTGTTTACTCCAACTTGGTTGAGATTCTGAAGAAAGAAAAGGAGGAGGGAACATCCAAAATGGTTGCTAGTTGCAGTAGAGCTATTTTTTGGCTCACTAAGTATATTCACCTTACTCTTTTTTTTTTGTCGACAATATTCATCTTACATAACTATCGTATAATTTCACCAACTAAGTATAAAGTTCTCTTTCTTACTATTTTATATTCTATCACAAATTAAAGGACAATGGATTTTACTGCTGGTTTACTACGCTCGTTGTCCAAAGAACCGTCGTCGAGGATGGAAGAACTTGTAGAAGAATGCTACATGACGACATTAAAACCGCATCATGGATGGATAGCGTCTGCTGCTTTCAAAGTATGCACCATGATCACTCTCTTTCTAGCTATATCATACTTACTAGCTAACATCATTTCCATTTATATCCCATCGTCATTTTATGTTTAATGTTATTAACATATAAAATGATATTTTTTGGGGATATTATACATATTACGGGGTACTGATATAGTGTAGAATATATATGTAATAATGAAGGTGTGTTTGAAGCTGGTACCTGACAACAAAACGTTCATGGACGCAATTGGTGCAAGAGACGAGAGCAATGATACCTTAAAAGAAGACATTGATACTTTAAGCTCATTGTTGACACCTATTCTCAAAGAAATCTACTTTGTTCTGGTAATCATTAATTACCATTAACACATATAGTCAGAGTCCTTTTTGAACGTTTTCAAATTTTTGGTTTGATCTACATATTGAGTATCGTGCATGGTGCTTCATTTTTATTTTTCAGGATCGATACGGGGTGAACAGATTAAGATCGATGTAGGTGACGGGTTGAAAAATAATCTAAATATTTTGTGGATTTTCACTCAAATGATAAGTTTAGTTTTTAGAAAAATGTATATATCATCAATGTATGTAGTACGTACGTATATCAATATTGTAATTTTTATTTATTTAATCATCCGAACTAAAAAGATTTCTCTTTTCTTTAAAAGTTATATAAATGTGTATAAATGTTGTTATGTCTTAAGCTTTTAAAGTACTCTACTTATATATAGAAAGTAATAAAACTATACAGTATAATCATTAATCGACATTCTCGGACTCTCATATGTCTCGTAGTGGGATCCGTCGAATACTAGTATTAAAAACATGTGACATATCGGGCTTGTTTGTTTGGTTGACTCAGGTACCTGCATCAAGACGTTGCGGTAAACGCTGCGACCTGCATCTAATATTTTTAAACATTGTTTTGATTTAGCGGTTAAAACCATAAACGCAATCGCTGTTGTTGCTGCAGCCGCAGCCACCTACGTCAATCAAACGAGCAAGCCCGATGCCACCAATACAAAACTAACATAACAACACCGGATTTTATCAAAACTAACAACAACATCGGCTAAATGATTGAGTTTTGGTTAAAACTTAAAAGCCGTCATGAGTGTATCTATTAACCTAATCTAGCTAGCAACGATCAACGGGCGCAAGTGCTATTTTGATTAATTAATTAACGAAAGTGAACAAGTAAGAGTTGAGAACGTGTCACATCAGAAGCTCTTCATATATTACAAGTTACAACATGTCAATACGGTCCAAAGTCTTTAATGTATATTAATGAAATGACAAAACTCAACAAATATATATATGATAATGAAAAGAATCTCTAGTTGCATGAAAATAATAAAATGAAAACAGAAATGTCATTGGCATATTGACCTTTGTGAGTGGTATCTGGTATTCATGGAGAAGGAATAATAACCTTATATTCTATATAAATTAATTAGTATGATGGATTTAATATTGCAACATGGAAATTTAATGATTTGTACTAATCAATAATATTGTTACGGTTTTATAACTTAGCTTTAAATCCGAAAATTTGTATCTGTGTGGGTTAACTAAAGCCAGGATAGTTAATCTTTGTCATATTACAAAATGTTCTAGGATTTCTTTGGTGACACTGATACGGTAAAAAAACAATAGTATAAAAATTATTGATAGTTTTATAATGGAAATTAAGATTTACCGGTGGTACACCAACGGGACAAATACCTTTTTTACTTTTATATATATCTTTTATGATTTGTGTTAGAAAATTATTGATTTCTTTGACTTTTAATATATATGTTGTGGTGTTATAGATTTTGATTTATTTACAAGAAAAAGTTGTAATTGTTATTGAATTTATATGTTTTAGATTTGAAAGAACTATTAAGTACTATATGTGTATTTTTGGTATAATAATACTCAGATTTGCTAAAATAAAGTATGAGTAAAATACATTTATATCTGTAAATATATTTATATTTCTAAGACAATACAACTCATTACCCAAATTATGTGAGTTAAATTTAATGTAAATATTGATGGTATTAACAAAATAAATAATGACGATTTAACTAATGCTCTATGATATTTTATATTTACTCTAATAATCTCTTAGATCATATAACCCCGTTTTATGATAGTTTAAACTATTATATATTCAATTTTGTTACTCAGGAAACTGACTTTTAAAAGACAAAATTGATTCATAATTCCATTAGTTGCATGAAAATATCAAAGACCTACTCAATAAACATACCCCACAAGGTACACAACAATCTCTGTCTCTCATCTCTATACCAAAAGATATAAAATTATTTCTCTATCATACAATGAAATGAACTCTAGATTATAAATATTAAAATCTATTAAACTCACATTTGTTCAAAAAAGAAAAACAGTCTATTAAACTCATTTTTAATCTCTTAATACTAAGCTTGTTGGCTTGTTGTTCAACTCTAGCATTTGCATCTCCCATTATTACGATTTGGTCAAACACATCTACAAAAAAGAAACAAAAATATTTAGTTTATAGTATAGCAAAAATAGTAATCTATATATTACCATTGTAGATGCCAGTATAATTAGTGTACAAAATTCTTACCATTGGGCATTTTGGGTCTCTCTATTCACAAGTTATATATAATTTTTTTTTGGTGATGATAGAGTTAAGTGTGATATCGAATTGAATATTTAGTATGTAGATAAGGAATACACCATTAAAGTGTCGTGTAGGTGTACTAATTAGTTTTTATTACTGTATTTTAACGATTTAATGAATATTTAATAAAGAAAATATAGATATTATTTTGATTTAATGGCGTTATGTTAGCACTAAATCGTCATTTTTTCTTCCTAATCTGTAAAAGCCTTACCGTAACCGGGTTTATAGCTTTAAAACTATATAATTGTTATATGGTTTCGTGGATTCCGATTGAATACTTTGCAAATCTGGAATTCATATCTTCCCTTATTTATAAAAGACACATTAACAAAACGAACTGATCTTCCCTTATTTATAGGACGCACGTTAATTCTTATATCATATACTATTAACAGTTTTCCTTATTTGTAGGACGATTAATGAAAGAGAAGATTAAGGAAGATCCGTAAATATAATTTCGGGTTATACATTCCGATTTTTACCCGATCTGTGGAGAATAATATAGAAAGATCCGATTTCTGTAATCGGTTTAGAATTTAAAAAAAAAAACCTGACCCGTTGCAAAAAAGAGTGGCACTAAAATTTACTCCAAAAATGTTAGAGCTGTCGTACGGGTACCTAACAAGATTCCAATTTTTTTAAGATGGCATAAATTGATTATGAAGATTGAGACGAAGGTTCCCGTGGTTCAGAATGAGCTTCTGCGCCGAGTGACTCGACTGAAACGAGAAGGTACTTATTGGGCCAGCGGAATTCTGCTTTATCATGATAGATATGAAATATGAGATTAGAATGGAGCATGATAAAATTAAATAAATATTTGTATTGATGATAAATAAATGGACCAAGATGTGGATCTGGGCTTTTAAATGAAAAAGACGTTCAGGATCCATTCTCAAGCGATCTTACTCCAATTCTCTCTTCCTCGCTCACATCAACGACACAAAACATCTTTTCCGAAGCTTCTTATTATTATTACTGTTTTCAAATCGTCAATGGTTCTTAAAAACCTTTGATCGACAAGACAAAACACAATTCTTACACTCTCGGTCAACACATTTGGAAGCAAAACTCTGCCTTATGATTCACCGGAAACTGTTATAAAATCCGGTGAGTTTTTTTTTTTTATTCTTTTTCTTCCGTTTCAATTCTGGAAATTTTTCACCTGGGTCGTGATTCGATTGTTCGTTAATGGTCATCGAGATTTAGTCAACGATCTGGGTTCGATCAAAGTCTTTACCTTTTTTTTTTTGGTTAAATTCCCACTGAAGAGATTTTTTTTGATGATCCCACGAGTTACTAGTCTCTCTAAATCTGATCTGGGTATGCTTAATCTGCCACATTGTTTGGTCTCGAGCTCTGTGGATTTGATTGTATCATGAAAAGTTATCCCTTTGGATCGAGTAAGGCGTTTCATGCGTACTCTAGTAGAGGTAGCGACTTCGATTTAGAATCAGGAACCATCAGAAAATCTAGAAAGCCTAAGAATTCGTTTCCCAAAATGATCAAATCTCTCGGGACTCGTCTTCACCACTTGTTCAAACTGCACCCGGTTCTAGTTTCCATCGTTTGCGTCTCGTTCGGGATCACGGTTCTGATACTTGTGTCGTCGGTTTACGAGAGCCGTATTGGTTCAGCGGTTGCTTATTATAAGAAGAGTGATTTGGATGGGGATGGTTACCCGTTTGCTAATCTGAAGAACCTTCTGATGGTTGCTGGACATTCTGTTTATACGAGTAGTGATTGCGGTAGAGTTGATAAGGAGGATTCGTGGTTCTTGGAGTCCTATCAGAAGAATCCTGGTCAGGCTGCTACGTTCTTGAGTCATATACAAGAAGGTGTTGATGCTGCAGCTAAAGATGATGATTCTTTGCTTTTGTTCAGTGGAGGAGAGACTCGTAAGGATGCTGGACCTCGTAGTGAAGCTCAGAGTTATTGGGCTGTCGCTGAGTCTAAAAGATGGTTTGGTGAGTCTTATTGCTATTGTTTAATTTCTGCTCTTTAGTGACTTGATGGTGAAATGGGGTTTGATTGATTGTTACAGGCAAGGATGAGGTGAGGCCGAGGGCATTGACGGAAGAGCATGCCAGAGACAGCTTTGAGAATCTTCTCTTTAGTGTTTGTCGATTCAGAGAGCTCACAGGGTCTTACCCACAGAACATAACAGTAAATGCCTTTTTGCTTCCAACTTCCGCGCTCGTTAGTAAGCCAAAGTTTTTTTTTCATTTTCGTGATATTAATGTATCTTTCTTCATGCTTGGATCAGATAGTGAGTTATGATTTTAAGGAGGAGAGATTTGCGCATTTGCATCGTTCAGCAATGGGATTTCCGGAATCAAGATTCTTCTATTTAGGAACTCCGGCTACTCTATCATCCAAGGAAGGGGCTCTAAAAGGCGAGGCTATGGTTAGATCTCAGTTTCAAGAAGATCCATACGGGTGTGTTGGTTCGCTTTGGCGTAAGAAGCTGAAGCGTGACCCTTTCCACAGGACTATACCTTACCCTAATGGCTGCCCTGAAATTGCAGGATTGTTCAAGTATTGTGGTTCAGCTCCTTTTCCTGGCTCTCTCCCATGGGATTCATCTGTATAAGATCTATACTATACTAGACTTGCTTAGAGGAACCATTACTTGAAACTCTTTTTTGTTTTTGTTACTTTCCATAAATATTTATACAGAGAAAACTTCAGAATCTTTTTGTATTCTGCTTTCATGTGTTGTCAGAAACGAGAATTTTACTTGTATCAAATGCGATTGACCTAAAATAAAATTTTGACATTTCCATCCAGTAACAGATCTCTCTATATATATGCACTATTATTTATTTGATTAAAAAGAAACACGGTGTTTATCATCCATGTTCAATCAAAGGAAAACAAAACAGAAACACAAATGAAGAAAAAATGAATAGTAAAGCAACAAACTGCAAGCTGTGTCTCAAAACGGTTTGTTGTTCTGATTGTTGGGTTTGGAGGTAGAAGATGATGATTTCCTGGTTTTTGCAAACTCAATCAGGTCTTTGAATAGGATATCCTCTGGTTTATCATCTTTCTTTGGTGGTGTAACAGGAGCAGCAGCAGATGCTGTTGGATTCAGAGAGAGATTCCGGGATTGTCCCACTAGATCATCGTATGAAGAATCAGAGCCACTGCTTGACTGCTGGGGAACATTATGCTGGAAGTAATCTGGCCTCTTGTTGGTTCTAGCAGACATTGATGCTGGATACTTCCTGGTTTCCTGAGTATCCCATGGAGCAGGAGGCAATTTCTCAGTTTGGTCATAAACTGGTTTGGTGAAAAAAACTTGCTCAGGGGATTTGCTCCGGGGAACTGGTTCATCGAAAACAGGAGCGGAAGAGTCCAGGTGTGATGATTGGGAAGTACTCGGAGGCTTTACACTCTCTGAGGTTCCTTGAGGTTTGTAGACATCACCACTGAGGAAGTCCATAGTGCCAGAATCAACATGTACTGGCCTCATAGAAGGTGGTGGAGGAGGAAGAATAGCGTTGAAATTCCCTGATCCAGTCCCTCGTGCACTTTCTCTTTTCGACCTGCAGAGATGAGTTGAATGAATTTTGGCAATCCAAGTCTTGGGATTCAACTGATATGAGTAAGGAATGGGCATTACCTATAAGCTAGCTGAGCAAAATCATCATCTGACTCATCTGACTCATCATGATTGATGCTAACAAGCGGAATTGGAGTGGGAGCTGTTGCAGGAGCAGAGTTTCCCTTTGCCTTATCATCATGGTGCTGAAGAACACGCTGCAAATCGTCGTTCAGTGCTAATCCTTGACACATAAGTTCCTCATCTCTGGAAAAAAAAAGAGTCTCTTTCACCATTAACAAAATTTATCAAATGGATATAACAACAAGAGGATGAAGGAGGAAAGAAACGAATCCTTACGAAGTGGTGTTCACCAGAGTCATTACACGTCTTTGATAAGTACGGCATTGCTCGACCAAATCAACTATAAGTTCTTCCTTTATACCCTGTCACAGCATTTAGAACAGTAAGTTTTACAAATCAGATCAAACAACAGGGTCATTTCATCTAATCATGTAATATTGTTCTACCTCTGGATGACTTGGATCAAGAGCCCCAAGCATGTCCGTCAAAACATCAACTGATCCTAGAGCGCTTTGAATCTCTTCCATGCTGAAAAAGTCAAGAAACTAAAGTTTATAACATGTTTGAGGCCACATTAAAAGACAAGTCTAGCAAACAAAATGATTTGAGGGAAAGAGAACGTCGAACAGGATATTCAGCAAGAAGAATGTACCTGAGTGCAGAGGCATCATCACTTTGCAAAGAGGCTTGAATAGCAGCGTCTTCATCTGATGCCGCAGCCTGAGCAATAATAGGCTGAGTCTGAGGTGGAGTAAAGAACGGTACACTGCTCTCCGTTCGTGGTGGGAATTCAAATCCAGCAGACTAAAAGTGTTCAAAAGGCAAAAACGATTATCAAAAATTTGTTTTCTAATATAAATATACAAATAAAAGGCTCAAGTACTATACCCTAAGTTCATTATAAGCATGGTAGTACTGAGGGAATCTTCCGCCGCTTCCACCAAAAGCTTCTTGCCAAGTATCTAATAAGCTAAGTATCTTTTCCCTCACAGCCAGGTCCGGCTGCGTAAGTTAGTTGATAAAATTCCAGGTTAAGTAGAAATGATAATAGAGCTCATATATAACAAACAGGTGAGAGATGGGTAAGTAAAAACCTTTTTCTTCACTATTTTGACCATATCAGGCAAAATATCACGGTCAACAATGAGCTGGCACACGCTCTCGCCACAATTCTTACTCAGAGTTTCCAAAGCCTGAGCCAATCCACGAATGAGAAGATCAGTGCAATGAACAAAACCAAAAATAAAGCATTGTATCCAACAATGAGTAAAAAATAAACACTCACATAAAGGGCAAGAATCTGCACTTTAGAATTTTTACTTCCTAACCGCTTCTTGAGCACCTTCACTGCTTCCTTTGTTTGACTACAAAAAACAAAACAAGTTCAATATTTTAAGCATCCTAGCCTAGACTCAATCAGATACCAGTAATTCAAACACGGTTCTGAAGAACTCTATCGTTTACCTAGGATCCATGTTGATAATGTCACACAGTTCAATGTTGATAGCCCAATCAGGACCAATCAGCATATCATTAGTAGCTCTCTCAGCACAAGCAGCCGCGTTATTCGCCATTGAAAGATCGCTTTTTAATCAAATCCTAAAGTTTCCTACAAGTATATAAACACACAATTATATAACCACCTCTTAATTACAGATAGAACAAGCAAAAACAGATCAGACACAAGTGGGATCAGACTCTTGAAAACAAAACAATGACTATCACAATTCACAAAACCAGCTTGTAATTAGACCAGATCACGAAGCCAGAAGCACAAGAAGTTAATTAACAATCGCAAAATTGTCTTATATATGGATACACATGACAGATTAAGCCAGCAAACTACCAAATCCAGTAAACTGGACACAACAATTAGTCAATTACGAAGTATGAATCAAAACATCGACAAAAGTTTCAATTAAAACCCATAATGTATTATGCAGTTGAAGAACAGGGAAGAAGGAGAACCCAACATAACATAAATCATAATTGAACCAAAACAAAAGCAAAGACCTTCTAACCTGTCTATAGACTCTAAAACTTGAGAAGAGATGATAAGCCAAGCGAAGATTCGTGAGTATCAAGATCGAGAAGATGAAACCAATTAATTATAAGGGTGCTCGGAAAAATCAAAACTTTGTAATCGAAGACGATCGGAGTCAGGTCATCATCAGCCTTAGCCGTCCATATAAATCAACTGCGACTTGTCTTTCTTTGTTCTTCTTTCTATTATTTTTGCCAGATGCGAAAAAGACTTTTGTGTTTTGGCTTCTTTTGTCTCACACTATATGCTAAACTTACCAGTCGGTGACGGGAAAAATAAAAAAAGGAAAATAATCTTAATTATTCTTTTCATTATCATAAGTAAAAAGTATAAAATCAAGTTGTTTTAGGTCGTATAGTAATGATCATTATTAGCGAATAATAGCAACTATATATACCAAGAAATTTACCTAATATCAAAACCCAAATTGATTTCCATTGTTGACTTTTCTAAAAATCCCGAACCGCCGTAAAAACGCGTTTCCCAAGACGCGCGTTCGGACAGAACAACAAACTCCCAACACAAATATTCTACCGTGCTGATAAGTCCACAATGGGACCATTCTACCAATTAGTTCACATCAAAGCTTTCTCTTTAGTCTTTTGAACCAAACAACGCTCCTTTTAAGGCAAAGATTATTATTTACGTAGCTTTATTAGTTTTTAGGCTTTTTATAAGTAAAAGTTTTTAAAAAAACAAGTAGGATCCTAAACACACTGTACATTCGAATTCAAAATCGCAGAATTTGAAACACCAATCAGTGCACATTAATCTCTATTTACATTACTAATAATACCGTATCCAAAAAAGAGGATACAAAGGCTTACAGAAGCAAAAAAAAAATTAGAAATTATTTATCAGAAGAGTGAGCATTTTCGTGTCTGTTCGTACTCTAAAACCATTCCCTCCGAACATTTTCTAGACTGCAAACAACACAGTCCAGTGTTGTTGTTGTCTAATCAAGCTCACACCAAAAAAAGCTTTGTTTCATTCTTTTGAAGGAACCTTCCAGAGGAAAGATAAGCAGCTACGTTTTCCACCCCTGCATCAAAACACTTTCACATCAAAAACCCAAAATTTTCAATTCTGCGACTAGGAATCATTCAGACAAATAGTCCTGAATCTCAACTATCTTAGAATTTATATAATCTACATAGATTCATGAGTAACAGGGAAGGTAAGGAGCTTCAATCAGCATTCACAATCTTTGTCAAAAGGTCTTTAACTTGACAACAAACATATTCATACAACCAACATGCTCGTTAAGAGATTAACGTGATGAAGAGAGACAAATAAAAAAAAAGCATCACAAAAACAGTTCGCTTAACACAATGACAACAATAAAAAAAATTGCTTTTTCTTTTCTCGGCAAGCAGATAATAATCAAGATATAAGATGATCTAAGTTTAACATAAAGCATACTCAATGAAACGATGTAACTAGGAGTTTGTCACAAAGCAAATCTAAGAGCATGAAAGATGAAAACTTTCATTTCTAAATTTTGAAAACATACCTTAGGCTATTACTACTGTTGCTACTGCTACTACCGCTCCTCTTTGTGCTTAACTCAGACATTTTATTCCACCACTCTTTATCCTCTTCTCTCACAAGCTCATCACAGATCGAAGGTCTCGGTGAAACCTGAGAATCTTTAATCGTATCCTCCCCCTTTTTCTTCTTCTTTTTCGTCTTCTTCTTGGTCGTATTTGTCTTACCTCCTAAGCTAACCGGAAACATCATTTTGAGAAGAAACCCACCATCGAATCCTCCTCCAGACCTATTCGGATCAATCCTTTTATCACTCTTCGTCTTCTTAACAACCTTACTCGGCTTATCTTCTCTTTCAGGCAATTCATCGAACACCTTCCGTTCATTCTCTTGATTCACCTTCACTTCAACAAGATCCTTCAACGAAAGCTCGTAACACGACTCGGGCATCTTACTAACCATCTCCATAAGCTCCCGTTGACCACGAGCTATAGCCTGTGCTTTAGAATCAGGCGAAAGACTCCAGTAATCTTCCGGCCGGTGAAAAGGACTCCTCGGAGGACTGTTTCTCCACAGAGTAGGCGAACTGACGCCGGAATCTGAGTGATCATTGGGTATACTCGGAAAACACAAATGGGTATCGGAGGATTTAGCTGAAGAAGGATCTAACATCGTGATGATTTTGCAAGACTTCAAAAAAAAAAAACTGAGCTTTTTGTTTTAGAAACAAGTCCTTAAGTTTTATAACAGAACAAAAACTTGATTGACCTGTTCTGTAGCATATACTCTTTTGGGATTTATAGTAAAAATCTTGTAATAATGATTTTGTGCTTTTAATTTATAACGTCACGTTGTCCTCAGAGTGGTTCAAAATATAGTCCCCTATTTAATATGATGTGTTGTTGTTGTTGCTGTCAACACGGAGGAGCTGTTTTAATATGATATCTTGCAGATCGTACCGGATTTGAGCAAGTGTTTTACGTTTGAGTAAGTGTTTTACGGATTAGTATTTCACACTTCTAAAAGTCAAGTGCTTCTAGATCATCCTTCCCCGAATAAGTCATCTATTTTTGATTTTTTTTTTGGCACGTATCATTGATTTTAAAGGCCATTAGTACTAATCATCAATCTAAAATTAATTGATGTTCTTGCATGCTCTCACCACTTAAACATACGTAAGAGCTTATTCACTCCCTCGAGTAGTAATGTTTTTGTTTCACGATTGTTACAATTTAGTTGACATAAATTAGTTTTTTTCCTGACTTTTTAGGGGCGTTGGCTTTTGTATTTTTGAGTCTTTTAATGTTTGTGAAAAAGCAAAATCGATTTATTATTAAGCGTGTTTAGTAGTACTAGAAGACAATATTTAGATGCGTGTTTTCATTACTTTAATATTCCTTTTTGCTAATTTCAAGGGAATTGTATAGAGTAATCATTCGACGTGCTTCTCGTTTATGGATGTGTATATAGTTCCTACGTCTCTTGATTTTTTATTTAGTATAAGAAGCATTGACTTTGGGATGTTTGTGTTTACACTATATAAGATGTTGTTTATTTAGTATAATGATCTATCGATTGATTCTAGAAACACGATTTAAAAAAATAAAAAAAAATGGAGTTAGTATTAGCATGAAATTGAGTAGAGAGAGGCCCAATATTAGAAAGAAAAGCCCGAAAAAAAATTGGGTTAGATTCACCATTGTGGTGAAGAGCCTTAACCTGATGTGTTCGAAAGACCCGAAGGTCAAATCCCGTCTCTGTCAGAGGAGATGCCAACCATCTCTCCTTATTTCGAACACAGCCTATTGTTTCCTTTTTAGTCTATATATACAGCAACTTAACAAACCGAAGTTCCGATGTGGGACTGTTTTTCTAATAAAGTCTAATTTTCATTGCTATGGAGCTTTAGAGAGAGAGTTAAAATTTGAAAGCAATTTACGAAATTTATATATTTGCGAAAAATAAATCCACAAAATTCATTCCACATTTAGGATTATTTTTTTAGTGCTAAGTTCTAGGATTATTTTTTTTTTTAGTATAAGAAGCATTGATTTATCTCAAAACAAAATCATATCATAAACATGAAAATATATATAATAGAAAATCTAGCTGTAAAAATTTTAAACATTTAGATATTGATAATTATTAAGTTGTCAGTAATTAAATCACCATTTCTATATATTTGTCTAAATAGATATCAATCCTTTGTTAATTAAGAAAATAACATACTTTGACTAAGTATAAATATGGTCACGTACTCACATATCAAATGTCTAGTAGTATTTTAATTGTATATAGTATAACTAAAATTTGTACCCGCGCATGGGCAGATTTTAATTTAAAATATTTTCTATTAATATAAAATTTTGAGCTCATATATAATTATTTACACTTTTGAGTATAAATCTATATAAACACTAAACCTATTTTACCAAGTGATATACAACATATATATTGTTGAAGAGAATATTTTTTTGTTATATCTATACTATTTTCAAATGTTAATTTTGTGATGCAACGTCAGCTTTGTCTTCTGAAAATAACATAGTGTACTTTGAAAATATTGTTTCTCACAATGCTTTGGGTTAGAAGCATTTGATAAAATTAATGAAATCTCAATCTTGTTTTGTATTTTACTTTTTATCATGTTATAGAATTGTAACTTCAGTTGATAATATGTCTTCTGAGATATGCTATATAAATCACATGTCACTTTTTATAACGGTTTACATATTATTTTTTCTATATTTTGTGACCATTGATTTTATTTTTTAGAGGAATTATTTTTTCAAGAGTCTTTTTCGTAGTTTTTCCAAAAACAAATGTGACCCTTACAATGTCTTCGTTTTTTATCAAAACTTTTAAGTTGAGTTGAGTTATTAATCTTATATTTTTCTTTCAGTGAAATTTAATAATAAATCTTTGTAGTATATGTTTCTAATTAGAAACTAATGTTTCACTTCAATTTTATTTTTATATTCAGAATTTTATAAATACAATTACATAAATTATTTTTTTACTCTACCAAGCATTAAAATCTTACTTCCATTCTAAACCTCATTAATCTATTCAAAAACTCATTAATCCATTCTAATTTTTGAATATGATTATATTTGGTTAAAATTTTAATAATAACATTATTACTAAGACAAATTCATATTCCTATTTTTACTATTTGAAATTTTTATGAAATTTTTATGTCTGTTACTTAATTTATTTTTATATAGTTATTATTTTATTATTTAATAAAAAATTATATTATTGTTTTTACGTTTTTATAATTTATTTAATTTTACTTAATTTGTTTTTAAATTATTTTTACTATTATTAATTATAACTTATAATTAATAAATATGCAATGAATGAATATTTAAAATAGTAATTTTTAATAAATAAAAAAATATAGCATTACTGATGTGGAGGAAGAAGAAGAGAAAAAAATTAACTTTATATATATTGATATAAGATGGATGAGAAGTATAAAATACATATATATAGATACATCTTAATCTATCAAAAATATAATAGACCTGTAGAATCTACTTTATACAAAATAAAAACAAATAAGAAGCATAAAAAAAACAAATGAAGATGAAGATCATGGGTGCAGTGTGGATCACCATGCTACTAACGGCGTTAATTACAATGGGAGGGGATGCAAAGTCGGACAAAGAGTGCCAAGTGGAGTGCCATAAGCACTGTCTAGGCACTTCCATTGTTGCAGAGTGTCTCAAATGTCTTGGAGAATGTGGGCGGACTCCCCCGGTTGCAGTTAGACCTTCGGTTAGAGTCGGAACCATCGGCGAACAGATATAGCAAAAGTTAAATATGACTTTGTCTTCTCATATTATATGGTGGAAAAATTGTAGCGCCTTTCTTATATTCAAATAATATTCACATGTAACCATTGTAATAACTAATAAGATCGAAGCCTAAATTTCACATACCCTCGTGTACTTAATCGGTGACAAAAAAAAAAAAAAAAAANTGCCTTGACAAATATGAACTTCCGACAGGCTTGATGACCTTGATTTTTAGGGTGCGTGTAGAGATATGGTGGTATGGGGTTTTGACAAAAATATGGTTTTGTTTTGAGTTTAGATTAAAAACAGAAGATGAACAAGATCCATTATGTAATTAAACATCAAAATTGATGTTTTGGGATATTTTTTTGTATTACAAATATTGATGTTTTATAAATTTTAAAAAATAATTATTGAAAATATTTAAAATTTTGAATTGTTATTGGTTTAAAATTAAATAATATCTATTTTGTCAAAGAAAAAAATATATTTAAACTCAGTAATTATTGTTTTTTTAAAATGTGTAAAAGCTTCTAAACATCAATCAATCTTTATGAGACAGAGAAATTATTTCATTTTAAAAAGTTGACCAATGAAAAACATTTTATTTTTTCTTTAAATAGCAATATACTATGTTGAAATTCAGCTTCGAAGTAATCAATTTGCATGGGTTTTTCTAAACGCCAAACAATAGTGACACAATTTCTGGCTTCTAATTAGATATTTACAATGATTACAGATACACATAAACTATGATTAATTAACAATAATTTCATTAAAAAAAATAGTTCTTATGCAACATAAGTTATATCTCATATTTGATTAGTTAGGGTGGTTTTAATTTCTGTCTAAGAATTTATGTTTGTTGACAAAAAAAAAAGAAAAAAAAGGAGAGATGCATTTCACAAATTCAACAACAATCTGAAGTCAGTAAACTCTGTTTCCCCATTTTTGACATAACGAAAGCACACAAATTTAGTTTCTAGTAGCGGGTTCATCGGACAATAGATGTAAAGTTAAGGTCCAAGCCAGTTTTATTGGTTAGGTTAGATGTCACCCATCAATGAATCATAAATTGAGAAACTATCAGTTCTTTTACATCTAAAAATACATAAAATCATTTTTCTGGTGATTGTTGTGTCACCTTCAACTGATCGAAAATATTGAAAAATGTATTCACGTGTTATCCAAAAAATATCTTTTTTTCTTACTATTAATTACCGCGGACGTAACGGGAAATTCAAAGAAAGATATAAAAATGACACGCAAGTAGATGACTATCGTTGGATAAAGATGGGAAAAATCAATAAAAAGGCACAGTACAGTTTGGTTTGGTTGTTGAAAAAACTTTAAATGATTTTGTTATGTTATGTAGGTATTGCAAAGTCTTGACAATAATTTATTTTAATTGTTTCTTTCTCTCTATAGTATATGTCCACTAGGATTAGTAAAACTAGAAATCCCAAAATGCGAGGAAGATAAATAAATCTTCATATAAAAAAAGAAGTTGGAGATGGATACGGATGACATGTCAAGTCCGACAAGGAAATTCATGCACTTGTCGCCCTTCTAATCCTTTGCCCTTAGACATCGTTAAAAACATTGCTCTCTCTCTCTCTCTCTCTCTCTCTCTTCTTATGACACTTCTCCATTTTCTTCCTTTGTCCTTTCTTTGGCAAACATGGCGATCTGGTTTGCTAGATCAAGAAACCTTGTTTCTAGCTTGAGACATAACCTGTGCTTGTCGTCGACGATTCTCGTCAAACGTGATTACTCTCCACGTCCCGTTTTCACAACTTCTCAGTTATCTTCGACGGTCTTTTTGAGTCCCTATGTGGCTAGCCTCCGTCACGAGTCGACGGCCGCAGAGAAACAGCTTGATGTAGTTCAACATAGCGATGATCAAGAAGATGCCCTGCAGGTATATATATTTTTTTACTAATCATACTCTTTCACGTGGGTTATAGTTAAATTTTAAATTGGGATTAGTTTATTATAAGAGTATCTAGCTGTCGATATATATAAAAAAAGAGTAGCTGTCGATGACGAATAATTTCAAGTTTTCAACTATATATAGAAAAGAAGTAATGATTCTTGGTGAATCAGATTTTGTTGATTTTTCTTTCTAAGAGTCTAAGACTAGTTCTTTTTCAAAAAAAAAAAAAGAGTCTAAGACTAGTAATTTCTAGCAAATGCTTCGGATCAATGTCCGGTTATCTCCAATTCCGATTCTTGGTTTATAAATTATGTTATATAAAACTGAAACTAAAACCAAATTTAGGTGAAGCTGGTTTCCATTTAAGGATCAGAATTTTCTTGTTTATGAATCTCAAAGATTTGTTTAAAACTTATGGGATCGCATAGTTTAAACATAGTACAAGACTGCAAGTACTTAACAACAACAGTTCACATCGGCGCACAAGTCATGTCGAAGAAGTAATGGACCACACACAAGTTACACGTACGAATGAATACTAAATCACTGGTGTGGGTCTTCCTTCTTTGAGTTTAGTTTGATTTGAGTACACGTGTACGTCATATTCATTAACAAGTCTCCACTCACACAAGTCCTGGAAAACTAATTTGCATTATGATCCCTGTTTTTATCAAAATTTCTTAAATACGCCCTAATACTTTCTTCTGTTTCTAGGAATTGGATTTTCCGGGAGGCAACGTCGGTTACACATCCGAGATGAAGTTCATACCGGAGTCATCTTCACGCAGGATTCCTTGTTACCGAGTTCTCGACGAAGACGGGAGAATCATCCCCGACAGCGATTATTTTCCGGTACAACAATTTCAAGAAAATGTAAAATTAGAATTGGTATGAGTTTGTGGTTTAGTATTAACCGGAAAAACAAAAAACAGGTGAGCGAGAAACTAGCTGTGAGAATGTACGAACAAATGGCGACGCTTCAAGTGATGGATCACATCTTCTACGAAGCTCAACGTCAAGGAAGAATCTCGTTTTATCTTACTTCTCTTGGAGAAGAAGCCATTAACATCGCTTCTGCTGCTGCTCTTAGTCCTGAAGACGTCGTGTTACCTCAGGTAATTATTAAGACGTTGTCTTTGTTTTACACTAGTCACGTTTTGGTTCGGTTTTTTTTTAAACCGGGGATTTGGTACAGTACCGAGAGCCAGGAGTGCTTCTATGGCGTGGCTTTACATTGGAGGAGTTTGCGAATCAGTGTTTTGGGAACAAAGATGATTATGGCAAAGGCAGACAAATGCCGATTCATTACGGCTCTAATCGTCACAATTATTTCACTATCTCCTCTCCAATCGCGTAAGAATCTCTGGACAAAAGAAACAAAGCAGTTGATTGTTCTGTTCTTATGTGTTTTTGCTGGATGAATCTGTTTTGATTCTTCAGCACGCAACTTCCTCAAGCTGCTGGAGTTGGTTATTCTCTGAAAATGGAGAAGAAGAATGCTTGTGCAGTTACATTCATCGGTGATGGTGGCACTAGCGAGGTTGATGAAATGTCTTTATTTCTCATATCTCAAAAAAAAAAGGATTAGCATTTCAAGTATTGAAATTTACATAGTTTTGGGGTGTGGTGTTTAGGGAGATTTCCACGCCGGGTTGAATTTTGCGGCCGTATTGGAAGCTCCGGTTATGTTTATTTGTCGGAACAACGGTTGGGCAATCAGTACTCATACCTCAGAACAGTTTCGAAGTATGAAACTAACTTTTTCCTCTGTTTTTTCCATTACAAAGGAGACCAAACTATTCCTCTGTTTTGATTTGAGCTTATTGTGGTTTGGTAACAGGTGATGGCATTGTTGTGAAGGGACAAGCTTACGGAATCCGAAGCATCCGTGTTGATGGTAACGATGCACTCGCGGTTTACAGTGCGGTACGCTCAGCTCGAGAAATGGCTGTAACAGAACAGAGACCTGTTCTCATCGAGGTAAAAAAACCACATTAAAGATTTGTTTAATCACAACTTTGACTTTAGTGAAAATGACATTAGTTTTGTTGTGTGCAGGCGATGACATATAGAGTAGGACATCATTCTACGTCAGATGATTCAACTAAGTACAGAGCGGCCGATGAAATCCAGCACTGGAAAATGTCGAGAAACCCTGTGAATAGATTCAAGAAATGGGTCGAGGATAACGGATGGTGGAGTGAAGAAGATGAATCCGAATTAAGATCTAACACAAGAAAACAGGTAAAAGATTCCGAAACCGCTACATTTAATACGTTAAGGTTGATGAAGTGTTGTGTTATTTAGCCTTTTTTGTGTGTGTTGTAGCTTCTGCAAGCGATTCAAGCGGCCGAGAAGTGTGATAAACAACCATTGAAAGAGCTGTTTAACGATGTGTATGATGTTAAGCCGAAGAATCTAGAAGAGCAAGAACTTGGTTTAAAGGAACTAGTAGAGAGACAACCTCAGGATTACCCTTCTGGTTTTCATGTATGAATCTAGATTCTAGACGAACTGTGAAGTTGAAAACCTCATTCCCATGTATTATGTATCATATATGCATGTATATACAGACTATTTATTATGTCCAACGAATCGAATAGTAATCGAGTATGAATGAATGAAATCAGCATTTGGAGCATCATGAAATAACCTTGAGAATGTTTGTTACTTTTATAGTCCAATATAAACACCAATGGTCCGGCTGAGCCCATATAAGACTGGGATTATAGAGTGTTGTTTTCATGTATGTGTGTTGGAGCTCTTCTCACCTAGTAGTCACCTTCATTGTGGAATTTTTTAACATAATTGACGATCAATTTGAATAATCACCCAACTTACCCACCGTATGGAAAGAAAAAAAAAATTGGATGGGCTTGATTATTAAAACTGTTAGAATTTGTTATAAATACCATTTTTAAGATATCTTTTCAAAAAATAACATTTTTTTGAACATTCTCTATTTTATATTTAGAATATATTTTTTTAGAAATAGAGTTTAGTATTTAGTATTTAGAATTTAGTAGGGTTCAGAATTTAATTATTTTATATATTTAAAAGGGGTATTTTTGAAAATTAACTCCATAAAAATGTATTTTTGAAAATAACATAGAAAAATAGTTATTTTGAAAATCTCCTAAAATTATTTAAGAAAGCTTCATAAATCGTTTTTTAAAACGTGCCTACCTATCCAAATGACATGTACGTAATATAATCAAACAATAAATGACGGTAAGTGATCTTGTCTCTATCTTATAATTATTAATCTAAATATATAATTTTAAAAAAGTTATGATTAAATGATCGTCAAGTAATTAAATAAATATGATAAGAATTTTTTTAAGGATTGGAATTATTTTTTTGTAAAAAAAAAGAAAACAAGAGAGGATTGATTTAAAAAAAAAACACAAAAAAGAAGATGACGCTTGAAAAAGAACCATATAAAATGTTCTGGTCTCTGACCTAATAGGATCTACGGACATAGATCCTGAATTTCTTAGTAATTAAAAAAAATAATAATAACAAGAAAATTGCGAGGAAAAATTCTTTTTATATATATACAAAATAAAATACATTGAATAAAATATGATATGCTTATAATATCTGCCAATTGTTGAAAAACTTATTATTATCATTTTCTGCCAATTGTTAGATTGAGTATCTTTGAAAGTTATCCCAAAACTTCAAATTTTGATGTGCGCATATAAAAAATGAGTTGATTTCATTAGTTGCAGTTTCAATTTTTATCAAATCGTACTCTACAACTAGTTGTTTAGGGTTTAGGGTTTAGGATTTAGGGTTTAGGGTTTAGTCGATCTTGACACACATTCACTGATTCAGGCATCTCCTTCTTCTATTCTATTACACAAAGAAGAAATAATTCCTCAATAACAACACCATTGCAAATCAATTCAGTTAAACCATTTGTTTCAATCTTTCTTCTTAAGTTAAATTCGCTTGTTAATTACGTATGTAATCATAACTTATATAATACTTATATAGTTCTAAGATTAAAGTTTAAAATATGTGAGTGAATTGGCTTGGATATTATTAAAAAGCTAAACAATGAACAAACTTATTTGCCAGTCACTATAATACAAGTGGCAGCTTAAGCGTCAGGAAGCTATTTCCCACACGTTTCTCTCTTTCCCTTCCCATGCATTGTGAGACTTGAGAGATTCATTTCACAAATTCAACAACAATATGAAGACAGTAAACTCTGTTTCCGCATTTTTGACAAACGAAGCACACAAATTTAGTTTCTAGTAGCGGGTTCATCGAACAATAGATGTAAAGTTAAGGTTTATTAGTTAGGTTAGATGTCACCCATCAATGAATCATAAATTGAGAAACTATCAGTTCTTTTACCATCTAACAAATACATAAAATCCTTTTTCTGGTGATTGTTGTGTGCTTGTGTCACCTTCAACTGATCTAAAATATGGGATAATATTTTCACGTGTCATCCAAAAACTTTTTTCTAACTAATAATTTCCGCGGACGTAATGGGAAATTCAAAGAAATATATAAATGACACGCAAGTAGATGACTATTGTTGGATAAATGGGAAAAATCAATAAAAAGGCACAGTACAGTTTGGTTTGGTTGTTTAAAAATCTATAAATGATTTTGTTATGTTATGTAGGTATTGCAAACGCTTAAACAATAATTCATTTTAATTTTTCTTTCTCTCTATAGTATATGTCCACTATGATTTGTGTAAAAAAAAAACTAGAAATCCCAAAATGCGAGGAATATAAATAAATCTTTATAGAAAAAAAGAAGTTGGAGATGGATACGGATGACATTTCAAGTCCGACAAGGTAATACATGCACTTGTCGTCCTTCTAATCCTTTGCCCTTAGACATCGTTAAAAACATTGCTCTCTCTCTCTTTCTCTCTCTCTCTCTCTCTCTCTCTCTCTATTTTCTTCCTTTGTCCTTTCTTTGGCAAACATGGCGGTCTGGTTTGCTAGATCAAGAAACCTTGTTTCTAGCTTGAGACATAACCTGTGCTTATCGACGATTCTCGTCAAAGGTGATTACTCTCATCATCGACCCGTAGTTTCAACTTCTCAGTTATCCCCGACAGTGTTTTTGAGTCCCTACGTGTCTAGTCTCCGTCACGAGTCGACGGCTGTGGTGAAACAGCCTGATTTGGTTCAACATAGTGATGAAGAAGATGTCCTGCAGGTATTTATATATATAGTAATCATACTTTCTTTCACGTGTCAATAAAAAAGAAAGAATTAGTTGATTTTTATTTAGGATCAAAATTTTCTTGTTTATGAATCTCAAAGAAGAATATCTTCGACTACTTACAATGGCACTTTTATCAAATTTAGCAATAGTTGAAAGGTTTACAATGGTGTTGATAATATGAATGGTGTTGATAAAATGAGTTGGTAAGTTTGGGTGTTGATAACATCCAACATCGATGGAAGATAAATATGGGTCCATTTGGTATGACATGACAGATTTTAATAGGTCAAACAAAATTGTTGATTGCTTACATTTTTTTTGTGTGGACAAAAGTGTAGTGATGATATGTGCAGCTCATTGTTTATATTCTATAAATATAAACTTGTTTCTAATTTGGACAAAAAAATATCTTATTATATATGTTTAAAATTATATAATTTTATCATATTAGTTAATTCTTATTTTTTATAATTTAAATCAATAATTAATTATTGTAAATAATCTGTAATCATAAAAAAAACAAAAACATAAAGAAAAAATGAAAGAAAAATGGTAGGGTAGAGTGTTGAAATTTTATTAAACAAAACTATTGTAAAGAGTAAAAATTAATTGGTTCTTTAATTATGATGTGGAAAAATAAGAAGATAATGTGAAGTACTAAAAAGTGAAAAAATGTATTGAATAAATTAACCATTGTACGTAGTGTTTAGTGTTTACAAAGCTCTAGAACATAGTTCAAGTACTTCACAACAACAGTTCACATCGGCGCACGACACACAAGTTAAACATATGATGAATGTAATAATAATTTAAGTGAAGTGTGGGTGTCGCTTATTTGAGTTGAGTTTAGTTTAGTTTGAGAGCATATCCATCCCACATCTTTTCTGAAGTATCTGTAATTCTGTATATTAAAAAATTAAAAAATACTGAAAAATGTAGAAACAGTATAGATATAGTATCTCTGCCCAGATATTTAAGATACTATAGGAATGGATGTCAAGCCACTTGTCATTATGGGATTGGATCATTTTATTTTTTATTATTTAAAACTTAAACAGATAATTCATTTATTAGAAAACTATTAAATTAATGTTTTTTAGATACTCATACACGCGGCATGACCTATAAAGATGCCCTGAGAGACTTTAAGCACGTGTACGTCTCATTCATTAGAGGGGCCCCTTCATGAAATACGTCTCACACTCACACCAGTCCATGGAAAACCAATTTGCATTATGATCCCTGTTTTTATCAAACATTCTTAAATACGCCCTAATACTTTCTTTTGTTTCCAGGAATTGGATTTTCCGGGAGGCAACGTCGGTTGCACATCCGAGATGAAATTCATACCGGCATCATCTTCTCGGAGGATTCCTTGTTACCGAGTTCTCAAAGAAGACGGGAGAATCATCCCCGACAGTAATTATTTTCCGGTACAGCAATTTCAAGAAAATGTAAAATTAGAATTGGTATGAGTTTGTGGTTTAGTATTAACCGGATTAAAAAAAAAAAAAAA
>NC_025687.1:9732248-9783130 GCF_000633955.1 Camelina sativa
AAAAAAAAAAAAAAAACAGGTGAGCGAGCAACTCGCGGTAAGAATGTACGAACAAATGGCGACGCTCCAAGTGATGGATCACATCTTCTACGAAGCTCAACGTCAAGGAAGAATCTCGTTTTATATGACTTCTGTCGGAGAAGAAGCCATTAACATCGCTTCTGCAGCTGCTCTTAGTCCTGAAGACGTCGTGTTACCTCAGGTAAATTATTAAGACGTTGTGTTTGTTTCACACTAGTCATGTTTGGTTCGGTTTGTTTTAAACCGGGGATTTGGTACAGTACCGAGAGCCTGGAGTGCTTCTATGGCGTGGCTTTACATTAGAGGAGTTTGCGAATCAGTGTTTTGGTAACAAAGATGATTATGGCAAAGGCAGACAAATGCCGGTTCATTACGGCTCTAATCGTCATAATTACTTAACTATCTCCTCTCCTATAGCGTACGAATCTCTTTTTTTTTTTTTTTTTTTTTTAAAAAACAAAGCATTTGATTGTTTTGTTCTTTTGTGTTTTTAGCTGAATCTGTTTTGATTCATCAGCACGCAACTTCCTCAAGCTGCTGGAGTTGGTTACTCTTTGAAGATGGAGAAGAAAAATGCTTGTGCAGTAACATTCATCGGTGATGGTGGCACTAGCGAGGTTGATTAATAAGTCTTTAATTCTCATATCTCAGAAAAAGGATTAACATTTCAAGAGTTGAAATTTATATATTTTTGGGGTGTGGTGTTAAGGGAGATTTCCACGCAGGATTGAATTTTGTGGCGGTAATGGAAGCTCCGGTCGTGTTTATTTGTAGGAACAACGGTTGGGCCATCAGTACTCATACCTCAGAACAATTTCGAAGTATGAAACTAACTTTTTCCTCTGTTTCTTATTCATTATAATTCCTCTCTTTTAATATGAGCGAGCTAATGTGGTTTGGTAACAGGTGATGGAATTGTTGTGAAAGGTCAAGCTTACGGAATCCGAAGCATCCGTGTTGATGGTAACGATGCACTCGCGGTTTACAGTGCGGTACGCTCAGCTCGAGAAATGGCTGTAACAGAACAGAGACCTGTTCTCATCGAGGTAAAAAAACCATAATAAAGATTTGTCTACTCACAAGTCACAACTTTGACTTGGTGAAATGAGATTTTGTTGTGTTTCTGTTTTTGGCAGGCGATGACATATAGAGTAGGACATCATTCAACATCAGATGATTCAACTAAGTACAGGGCGGCCGATGAAATCCAGCACTGGAAAATGTCTAGAAACCCTGTGAATAGGTTCAAGAAATGGGTCGTGAATAACGGATGGTGGAGTGAGGAAGATGAATCCGAACTAAGATCTAACACAAGAAAACAGGTAAAAGATTCCTAGACCGCTACATTATATACGTTAAGGTTGATGAAGTGTTATGTTATTTAGCCGTTTTTGTGTGTTGTAGCTTCTCCAAGCGGTTCAAGCGGCCGA
This sequence comes from Camelina sativa, assembly GCF_000633955.1. NCBI lineage: Eukaryota > Viridiplantae > Streptophyta > Magnoliopsida > Brassicales > Brassicaceae > Camelina > Camelina sativa. The sequence goes on from NC_025687.1 coordinate 9,733,700, forward strand.
GAAGTGTGATAAACAACCATTGAAAGAGTTGTTTAACGATGTATATGATGTTAAGCCGAAGAATCTAGAAGAGCAAGAGCTTGGTTTAAAGGAACTAGTAGAGAGACAACCTCAAGATTATCCTCCTGGTTTTCATGTCTGAATCTAGACGAACTGTGAAGTTGGAAATCTCATTCTCATGTATTATGTTTCATGTATGTACACGAATCGAATATAAGCATTTGGAGTATCATGAAATGGCCTTGGGAATGTTAGTTTAGTCTAAAATAAACATCAATGGTCCGGCTGATCCGTAACCCGTTCGAACAGGCGTTAAGAGTTGGTGAGTAAAAGAGTATGACCCTTACCAAATGCATAATCTGAACATCTTTATAGATAAATAAAGTGTTATATGCTTTCATATACTGTATGTATGTTGGAGCTCTTCTAACCTTCAATTTTGAATGTTTTAACATAATTGACGATCAATTTGGATAATCAACCGACCGCATAGGAAAAAAAATAATTTTGGATGGGCTTGGTTATTAAAATGCTAACTAATTTAAGAAAGCTTCGTTAATCGTTTTTTTAAAACGTGCCTACCTATCCAAATGACATGTTCGTACCATAATCAAACAAGGAATTAAGTGATCTTATGTGTTATGTCTATCTTACAATTTAATTTATCAAAATATATATCTTTCAAATAAATATATAAATATATATATTTAAGTTACTAGATTAACCCAAATTGAGGAAATAATTGCTAAATTAATTCTTAAAATAAAAAGGTTAATTTAGTTATTTTCATGTCTAAAATACCTTTTAGTGCTTTGTTAAGAAGAACAAAAATACCATAATACCCTTAAGATTTTTTCCAGCGATTAGGAGAGAAATTTTTTTAAAATCTGTGGTATGTGGTGACAGAATTATTTGAATGTCACATGTTTTTTTTTAAAATGACAGATTTACTTTGGCAGATTTATTTTGGTTGACAGATTTAAGAAAATCAGTTGTGACAGTTTTTTTTTATGGCAGATTTTTATCCAAACGACAGACTTTTTTTAACGAGACAACAGACTTGTTATTATTTTTACCGGTTTGTTATAATTTGTGACCGATTTTTTTGTTTTAGTTATTACAGTTTTTTTTGATAAACTAAATATCTGTTGTAACGTGGCAGATTTTTTGGGGAAAAAAATTACTAGTTTGACGTTTATTGATAACAGATTTACATTAAGTTACAACAGATTTTAATAATTTTACCAATAATCTGCCGATAGATAGCAGATTTTTAATCAAAATTTAAAATTGCTCGTTTGACATACACTTTATAGCACGTTACGGCAGATTTATTTTATGTTGTGTCAGTTTTTTTTTTCCAAAAATCTGTCAATTGTTAACAGATTTATTTAAGGAAAATAAAAATTGCTAGAATGGCTTTACAAATTTGTTTAATGTTGTGACAGTTTTTTTTGTTTGGTCAACACATTTTATTTGGTTATGACAGTTTTTAAATTTGTATATAGTGACAGATTTTTGTTTGAACTATATAATGACAGACTTGTTTCATAAATACGTAGTTGCAGATTTTTTTTGAACTAAACATTGACAGACTTATTGTAGGTGTGACATACTTTTTATTTTAGTTTCCATTTATGCACGTAAACATTTAGTTTTTAGGGTTTTCCATAAGCGGTTTCCTATTTTTTCTCCATCTTTGGCACGACGCCGCACCATAAACTCCATTGAACATCGTTTTTTTCCTTTTGGGTTCACAGTCAATTATATCTCTCCTTTTCGATCTTCTAAACGAGTTTCTTTTTTTTGGGTTTGGCATGGATCACGTGATGGTGGTCTGTGGCAAATGGATCTCTGATGAAGTCAAGTGGTTGTTTGTTGTTGATAAGAAGAAAAGGGGTCGAATTCTAGACTATAACAACCAAATGAGTTACGATGACTGTATTCAATTGGTGTATGAAGATTATGGTTTGGATGAGAAAGTATATGATATTGGGTTGAGCTACAAGATTTCAAAGGTGTTATTACAAAAGTTACCAAGCGATACACCACCAGTATTTATCACCAATTCTCGACAGTTTCAGGGTTTTCTAAAGCAATTGAAGAGCGACACACTTCGACTTTGTGTTGAAGTGACGGCTAAAGTTAGGAGTGGATCGAAAAAAAGAGCCAGAGATGATAATGTTTTGGTTGAAGGAGATACTGAATTTGCTGTGGGAGACATTAGTAAAGAAGATTCAGAAGTTGACGACGATGAAAAAATGAGATTTGATTACTGTGATGATTCTGATGATGAAAATTTTAGCACTTATGGGATTGCACCAGAATAAGAAGAAAAACCTACTGCTATTTCACCAAATAAGAAGACAAGTTCAGATATATTCATTGAAGAACAAAAGGAAGATAATAATTATGCAAAGTTAGAGTTGTCTTCTCTTAATTTGGTTGTTGGTCAATGTTATGAAACGAAGAAGCATTTGGAGACAAGATTGCAAATACTAACCGTAGTAGAGAAGTTCAATTACTATAAATATAAATCGAACCCAAGGTTGCTAATTGTCAAGTGCTGGATAAAAGGTTGTAAGTGGAGGGTGAGAGCTACAACAGGAAAAGATTATCCAAAGTTCCATGTGCGTGTGTTTATTTCACAACATACATGTTCAGTGATTGAGCGTTCTTCACGTACCAAACAAGCAAATCATGAGATTCTAGGAGTGTTGTATAAGGATTTCGTTGGTGGAGTTGGGCCCAAGGTATTGCCAATGCATGTTGCAGAAGCGTTAAATAAACGCTTTCAGATCAAAGTACATTGCTTGGTTTATATTTAATATTTTTAACACAGTTTTAGTTTGTATAACGTTTTCGTTAATAATTCGTTTTGCACAGATGGAATACTGGAAGGCGTATCGGACACTACGACATGCTCGTCAATTGGTCAGGGGTAGTCCAGAGAGTGGTTATATGCAGCTAAATACTTACTTGTACATGTTAAAGAGGGCAAATCCATGAACATATACGCAGCTTGAACTTGATGATGCTGATAGATTTAAGTACTTGTTCCTAGCATATGGTGCAAGCTTGAATGGATTTCCTTTCATGAGGAAAGTGTTGGTTGTTGATAGTACATTTTTACAAGGAAAATACAAAGGACACTTCTGACGGCAACAACTCAAGATGGCAATTTTCAGATATTTCCAATAGCATGGGCCGTGGTTGATACCGAAAATGATGAATCATGGGACTGGTTTTACAAGCAACTCCGGTATGTGATACCAGATGACGAAGGTCGAGCCATAATTTTTGATAGGCACAAATCTATTGGAAAAGCAATTAAGGAGGTTTATCCGAAGTCTAGTAGGGGAATATGTACATACCATTTGTACAAAAATATTTTGGTTCGATTTAAAGGTCGGGAAGCATTTGGTTTGGTTAAGAAAGCTGTGAGTGCTTGCAGAGTAGTCGATTTTCAGTCCATTTTTGATCAGATTGAAGCTTTGAATCCTGCACTTCATGATTACCTTGTCCAAGCTGATGTGCGACTCTGAACACATGCAAATTTCCCTGGTAATAGGTACAACTTGCTTACTAGTAACATTGCAGAATCAATGAATAAGGTGATGTCACACGCTAGAAGTTATCATATTGTGGAATTGTTAGAAACAATTAGGTCCATGATGACTAGATGGTTTTCAGATCGGAGGAATGATGCATAAAAATGCCTACATCTCTAACTCGTGGTGTAGAGAAAATTCTACAGGTATATTTTCTCTTCTTATTGTCGTATATATTTTGTAATCATAACTTGTTGTTAAACAGAAGCGTTAATTTTATGCTGTTTTACAGAGTGGTGTAGAGTATGCTAAGCTACTTACTGTGCAAGATATAGATGCTAATCAAGTACAAGTTACAAGTGGATCATCTCTCCACGTTGTAAATTTGAAATATAGAAGGTGTACATGTCGCAGGTTTGACTTGGAGAAGTTGCCTTGTGCACATGCGACTGCGGCTTGTGAAAAAAGGAAAATATCTCGAATAAGAATGTGTCATCCTTATTTCCGTAGAAGCTACTTGTGTGATTCCTATGCAACTGCCATCATGCCAAGAGATTTTGGTACACCAGTTCCTGAACAAGTTGCAAGCAAGGTTGCTTTACCACCGATACCTAAAAACAAACCTCGAAGGCCAAATAATTCAAGAATGAAGTCTACTTTGGAGATTGCAATGAAAAGGAAAAAGCCAAGAAAACAATACACTTGTGGTAATTGCAATCAAGTAGGACATAATCGAAAGACATGTAATAACTAGAGTATTAAGTTCAGTTTGTTTTAGTTTTCGTTTTTGGTTTGCCCTTTGAAGACGATACATGGTTGGTAATTGCAATACACTTGTGGTGATTACAATACACTTGTGGTAATTGTTAATCTATCTTGATTTTGTTTTAAATTCAACTGGAATATTTTTTAGAGGAAAACATTATTTACATTGCATAATCTAAAAAAATGTTATCATACATGTTCACCACAAAAAAAAATGTAAACCCAAAAAAACAAAGACACGTTCACCACAAAAATAAAATGTAAACCCGAAAAACAAACTATCACTCACTCATCAATGAAGTGAGGGATTCATCAATGAGGTGAGATATTATAAAAGCTTTAGGTTGAGACAAATTGTTAGACTTATGTTGGCCAAGACCCTCACCAACTTCATCAAATATCTCACATGCAAGTTTTATCCAAATCGTCAGGATGTTCCTATCGCATGTCCCATTAATTTTTATCCCAAGGGCCAACCACTCAATGTACTTTAGAGCAAACACACCACAATCACCTGGATCTTCAGTCAATGGAACACCTTGTGTCACTCGTTTCACCTCTAGCATGGCATAGCTTTTCTTGCGAACCTGTGGAGGAATTGCTTGGCTTCACAATGCAGGGATCATTCGCCTAAGTGCAATGCATTCTTTCACCAAATCAGAATCTTTCACCAAGGATGGAATGCTAACATACACGTATATGGTTTTAGCTGGCAAGTCAATATCCAGAGCCACCCAATGATTTTGGTTGACAAAAAAGCAAGCGTATAAATGATCCACATGAATGTGCCACTTCTTGTTTGTCTGCGAGTCAACAGGAGCTGTACCGTTGAAGTGTTCCAAGTACATGGCTCTGAACAAGAAATTTCTTCGAGAAAGTGCAAACTGGTTGTAATCTTTCAATAGTGATGAAAGCATATCTTGATCCAAGAAGGCTATGCGAGGGTTAGGGTACTGAGAAGGATCACGAATGAACCTGTTGCGGAACATAGTCATGGCAGCGCCCATGTGCTACATTACAAGCAAATCCGCATTAGAATTGACCAATAACTACTCCACAATAAAATGCCAATAAAAGCCAAAAATATATACTTACAAAGTCTTTCAACCATCCATTATCAAAACTAGGCCAGTCCAATCTTGGTGTCATAATCTGCCAATAAAATCTAACATTTGGATTCCCAGTTTGCAAAGGTGCCTCCGTGTAAACATGATTACATCATAAGCCTAATGTGTACTAATAGGAAATAAAAAACATAATGTAAGTATCATAAGGATAATACTTACTGATCAAGCTTCAGGAAATCCATAAGTTTCTGTAACTTAGCATCTTCAGCTGGCTTAAGATGATCATTAGACACAATGGAAGGGATTATTCGTTTCACAGTAGAGTTACCAACATATGGATACTTTTGAGATTTCGCCAACTGCGGAACTCGTTTTGCTTGTGTCGTATCTCCATCTAATTTTAACGCCTCTCCAAGTCATGTCAATGTTGCATCAAGCCTTTTACTAATCAACTGTTGTTCAGGGTCATCCCATGTATCTTCTGAACTAGAAGCCATTTTTGTATCAAGAGCAACAACTTTGTCAGTAATATCTTCAAGTTCATCACCATCAGCAGCTGGCCTCTTTCCCTTCTCCTTTTCAACCTTTACGGCAGCTGGACATGCATTCTTGCGACCAAGTTTCTTTAAAACATCACCCACAAAGTTTTTCTGATGATCTTGAGTAAAATAATTCTGCTCACATAGAGGAAGATCAGCAGATATTTCTGTTTCTGACTTCTTCTTTTTATTACTCACAGTGTAAACCTTCTTCACCACTCGAGGGAATGGAAATTCATCTTTCGATGTCTCTTTCATCTCTACCATCCAAGACTGCAAAATTTGAAGAAGTTTTGAAAATCGTATTACAATATAGAAAAAAATAAACAAATGAAAATTAAATACCAAAATAAAACTTACTGGTTGATGACTATGAGCCTCATCCTCTTCATTGTTGTTTGAAGTCGAATCAATTGGTACATTAGTGGCTTTTGTTTCTTTCATTCCTTTCAAATCTACCTCCACCGTTTTAATCCTATCACTAAACTTCTCATCTAACACACCCATTCTCTTCTCCACATAACATTCGAATTTACCTTCTAATGCATTTATCCTACCCATTAAATTCTTCCCCATGTCGGTAATTGACTCATTCATTTTTTTTTTATCATCTTCCAAATATCCAACAAGCTTTTTCTCTCATCTACAACATCCTGCAATGATTTATTTGTTACTATATGTATGTAGTTTATAACTTATCAAACTTAGATGAAAGCTAATGAATAAATAACTAACCTCCATATGTTCCTTGCCTTTACTTTCCTTCTTGGTTACATCTTTTTCTCCTTCTTCATCAATGGAGTAACCAGCTTTCATTTTCAATTTCTTATCTCTCATTCGGCTCTCGCCATTCTCATTTTCTTTAGCTTTCCGTTTTTTTCTTCCCATGGTCACTGTTTTCCTAACTTTCCAGACATCTAAAGGTAAACAATTGTGGACAAGATCAATGATCAAGTTGTCTAGCGCCGGATCCTTCTCCATGTCGTCACTCCATTTAGGATACATATTTTCCTCCGACACATGAACCATGTGCTTTACACGCACCTACATACATCATAGAAAAAAAAATATTAGTGTTGCTAGTCACAACGGAAAAAAAAAAAACAGAGACAAATTATAAAACAAATGGTGCAGTAATTAATCTCAAAAACTAATTTGTCCATGTTTAGCCATCTCATTCTTTAAGAACTCATCAACCTTGATACCTTTCCGGGTTGATTGCCAATCAAGAAGTGGAATGCCAGTACCCGGAGACCTTCTCAACCCATATAATTCTCAAATGCCAGGAACACTTTCATACAACCAAATCAACAAAACATGCACACATCCTTGAACCGTGTAAGAGTCTTTATCTAAGTCAACAATCTTCACTGAATTAACTAGGCAACTAAAAGCCACTCGACCCCAAGGATATTTTTCAAAACCATCTGGATCAAAAACCCTTTTAGCACTTGAAAGAGGGATCCTAGAGCCATGATGTATGTCATGTACTGCAACAGATAATAACATTAGCCTACCAACCATCATCCTTTAGGGTTCAGACCATGTCTTGCTAAAATCCATAACCTTTTCCAACTTAGTATACTTTGGACCGTCTGAAGTTGTTGCAATCTTCATTTCGCTCCAAAATGGATGATGATCAACATCTACGTTCTCTGACGGGTCAATTGGATCACAGTTTAATTCCGTTATTTCAGAAAACTCACTTAGCGAAAATCTGATAGGTCTACCATCAATCAACGACCATATCTCATGCGAATTGTTGACTGCTAGCTGATGTGTAAGGATATAATGAACTTTTGCAGCAGACCAAGTGTATCCTATTTCAGCTAACTTAATAAATACTCCAAGAGATGATTCCTTGAACTTACCCCACACATCCAAGCCTAAACCCTCTTTCATTCTCCCAATTTTTGACAAAAAACAATTGTGGTTCATGCTCCTGTTTTGCAAGGGAGATCTTCCTTCTTCATAGAGGCGAGGAGGATATTTTGAGACTGTACTCGAGGATGCCATTCCTATACATATTGAAATTTAAACCATGAGACAATAAATATAATGATAGGATCATCTTCAAACACATTTAAAACCCATCACAAACAAAACATCTGTAAAATATTACACTAATCCAAGAAAACAATCTTAGAATTTTAGCCATCTGAAGAACAAACATATCCGATTATCAAACACAAGAATGAAAAAAAAACTGTCACTTTGGTAAAACAATCAAATAAATCTGTAGCTATAACAATCAACTTTCAAATCATTCACTCTCGAATTGAGGGCAAATTATTTTATCTAAACAAAGCCCATCAAATTAGATAAACTTCTTACCAGAAAAATGAAAATTGAAGCCACCGAAAATTGAAACCACTGAAAATTGAAGCCACCGATTGGTTTGAGGAGCACCGAAGCAATTGAGGAGCAAGATCTGCAACAAAACGAGATAATTCAACTAACTGTTTATCTAATAAATCAACATGACAAAAATCCACCACCACCCAAATCTAAATTGAACGGAAATAGCATGCAACACAAGATACCTACCGAATCAGACGAACAACAAACTCGGTCTCGGTTTTCTATGAATCATCGAATTGGGTTTTCAGTGAAATCGACAGAGGAGTTTCCGAGTTCAACAAAACAGAGTAGCGACGGCGATTAGGGTTCTTATTCCCCAAAGAAGGAAATTAGTTGCGATTAATCTTGTCCTTCGTCGGCGATTTAAAGAATTAAAGATAAAAGAGAAAGAACCGGAAAAAAAATTGCAGAAAAACGAAAAAGTGTTTGAATTCTAATATGATCGAGTATGATTTTTTTCCTTTTGTATTGTAGTCAATATATTCTTAAAATTAATTTCTGCAGACAGAATAATAATTTAGACTTTTCGGTATTTTTACTTAAATGGGGGGGTCAATCTAGTTCTAATTGTAGTTTGGGAGTTAATCTAGTTATTATACCTCATATTTGTGTCAAACTGGGTAAATCTCACTTTAAAAAATTATGATTAGATAATTGACAAGTAACTAAATAAATATTATAAAAAAATATTTAAGGTTTGGAAATTTTTGTTTTATAACAAAAAAAGAAGGAAATAATAAGAAAATCGGTGTGCATATTGCCATAAAAAGTCTTTTTATATATATAAAAAATAAAATACATTGAATAAAATATGATATGCTTATAATATCTGCCAATTGTTGAAACACTTATTAACATTTTCTGCCAATTGTTAGATTGAGTGTCTTTGGAAGTTATCCCAAAACTTCAAAATCTGGAGTGCGCATATAAACAATGAGTGGACTTCATTAGTTGCGGTTTCGATTTTTATCAAATGGTACTCTACACAACCAGTTGTCCAGTTTTAGTCGATCTCGACACACATTCACTTATTTACGCATCTCCTTCTTCTATTCTATTACACAAAGAATAAATAACACAACTCCATTGCCAAATCAATTCAGTTAAACCATTTGTTTCAATCTTTTTTTCTTAAGTAATATTCTCTTGTTAAGTATGTAATCATCATTTATATTTAATATAATACTTAGTTCTAAGATTAAAGTTTAAAACATGTGAGTAATTTGGCTTTGGATACTATTAAAAAGCTAAACAATGAACAAATTTATTTGCCAGTTACTATAATACAAGTGGCAGCTTACGCGTCACGAAGCTTTTTCCCACACGTTTCTCTCTTTCCCTTTCCCATTTTTATCGAAACTTTTTTTTTTTTTGTTAAAGTCGAAACTTTTTTTTTCTTGTTTCATTTATTTGTTTCTTCTCTTTGTTACTAGCATCTTCTTTCTGGAGATTTATTATAGCTCTGCGTTAATTACTTCGATAGAGGGAAACAAAACAACTGAACAAAACCCAGAAAGAGAGACGAAGAAACTAGTTCAAAGGTATGATCTTTAAAGCCCAAAGTTGTGATTTTTTTTTCTTTTCCTTCTGAAGAGGTTTATGTGTTTACATACTTGAAATAAAAAAATTGGAGTTTAAGTTCTTCGATTTCTAGAAAAGTATAGAAACCAGAGCAAACTCTGTTTCCCCTGATAATTGAAAAGCTTGTCTTTTTTTTTTTTTTTTAATCTTTCATACACAGTGCTTTTATCGTCTTTCGAGGTTTGTAAAAATGGCAGATATATTTACTCTCTCTCCTCCTTATTTCTTATCTCTCTCATAATCTTCTTTGTGGTGATAGGATCAAGGTCACCGCTTCGTTATTAAAAGATAAAGATGGTGATGGTTGGAGAAGAAACATCATCCATGGAAGTTGACCAGTGTTTTCTTAAGATGAAGATGGAAGGGGTTTCGATCAAAGAGTGGAAAGACATCCCTGTGGAGCTTCTGATAAGGATTCTTTCTCTTGTTGATGATCGTAATGTCATTGTTGCTTCTGGTGTTTGCTCTGGCTGGAGAGATGCTATCTCTCTTGGCCTCACTCGCCTCTGTCTCTCTTGGTAAATTCCTCTCTCTCTCCTTTAATCCCTTTACTTTGTGTTGGTGTTTTGGATTTAAATTTGGAGTTGAACTGAGTGTGCAGAGTCTTGATTTCATCTTGTGGTTTAAGGTTATGCTGGTTTATTGTCTGGTTTTTTTGTAAAGATCAGATCTTTTTTGTTTTGAGGAACATTTTATTCAGTTGTTGATGGTAATTTGGATATATAGAAAAAATTGAGAAAGCTGCTTAACATGTTGATGAACCCTTTAATATGATAGATCAGGTTTCATTAGGAGATAAAACTAAGCTCTTTAATCCAGAGGAATAGTCTGAAGATGACCACTCTTGAATGTTTGAAACACTTGAAGCTTGTTCTTGTCATTGTCAGTGTATTTTCACGTTTAATCTTTTCTCTGATGTTTTTTCTTATCTCTAATCAGGTGCAACAACAACATGAACAGATTGGTTCTTTCTCTTGCTCCCAAGGTCGCAAAGCTGCAGACTTTAATACTGCGGCAGGACAAACCACAGCTAGAGGACAATGCAGTGGAGGCCATAGCAAATCACTGCCATGAGCTACAAGAGCTTGATCTCAGCAAAAGTTTGAGACTTACCGATCGTTCCCTCTATGCACTTGCTCATGGTTGTCCTGACCTCACAAAACTCAACCTTAGCGGATGCACTTCATTCAGCGACACTGCTATTGCGTATCTGACCAGATTCTGCAGAAAGCTTAAAGTTTTGAATCTCTGCGGATGTGTCAATGCTGTATCTGACTATGCTTTGGAGGTGAATATTTGTTTCTTAATGTTCTCTCTCAATATGGTTTTGCTTCAATGGTCATAAGAGTGGTAGAGTTGAAGACTTTGTTCATCTTGATTTGTGCAGGCTATTGGGAATAACTGCAATCAGATGCAGTCACTAAATTTGGGATGGTGTGAGAATATCAGTGATGAAGGGGTAATGAGTTTAGCGTATGGCTGCCCAGATCTCAGGACCCTTGACCTTTGTGGATGTGTTCTAATTACAGGTATTTCACATAGTTAAGCTTACTCGAAGTTAAGACCTTTGGTATTTCCTCTGTATCGCACTTTGATTCGATATTTGCATTGAACTAAACAAGACTAGAAACTAGGTGTTATATTGATGGACTCAGAAAACTCTTGACTTTGAATCCTTAAAAGTGTGTAATCAGTAATCCAATCCGGTTTTGTTATGTAATATTTTGCAGATGAGAGTGTGGTAGCTCTAGCAGACTGGTGTGTCCACTTGAGGTCACTGGGGTTATACTACTGCAGAAACATAACTGACAGGGCGATGTACTCACTTGCTCAAAGTGGGGTAAAGAACAAACCGGGTTCATGGAAATCGGTTAAGAAAGGCAAATACGATGAGGAAGGATTGAGAAGTCTCAACATTAGCCAATGCACTGCCCTTACACCTTCAGCGGTTCAAGCTGTTTGCGATACCTTCCCTGCTCTTCACACATGTTCTGGAAGGCATTCACTTGTCATGAGCGGTTGTCTGAACTTGACATCTGTGCACTGTGCTTGTATCCTTCAGGCTCATCGCGCACACAACCCGGTTCCTCATCCGGCTCACTAAAACAGAAGACTAGATAGGTTGTATATAGAAGCTATCATGTTGAGATGTGATTAGTATTATTATAAACTAAGTAGCTTTTCAAGGTGAATGTGAAACCTTATGGAGCTTTTGAGTTCTTTCTTTGTCTTGAAAGATATTTTGGTGCTATGTTCATTAAGACCTCTTTGTTACTACTTATTAGTGAAATAAGAGTCTTCTCTTAGATGGTTAAAAAGATCCATATCAGCCAATAATCATAATCTTTGTTTGTTATGGTGCATGCAATTCCTTGGGATTGTAAAATCTTGAGGATGGTAATAGACAAAAACAAGAAAATGGGCGCTTGATTTGGACGCGTGTGTCAGTGTGTATAGAGAAAAAAGAGAAGGTCCTACCGGGAGTCGAACCCAGGTCGCTGGATTCAAAGTCCAGAGTGCTAACCACTACACCATAGAACCTTTTTGTTATCATGTAATCTAGGAGCTATATATACCGAAGATCATAACAGCTCTGCTGCTCTGATTTGTACAAAGTTAACGCTGATCAATCATATTCCGTAATTGAGATTAAAAAATAACATGGTTTCACCCATAACGCAATAACCGTATGCCCCATGCCCACATATGCTGATGTGTGAAGTGACGATATGCTGAAAGCATCATAAACGGTATATACGCGGTGTTCATTTTGAGTTTCAAATTTTAATTTGTAATAATTATATCCAAGATCCAACCCTAGTACTAGGTACTAAGGTACCGTCGTAATTAAGTGCGACACTAATTAATTGTCTACTTAAAGTGAATGTGAATTCGATAAAATTTTGGGCCAAAGCTAAATGTTATTTAGAAGCTATTGACTAGAGTAATTAAGGAAATTCTGAAAACTGACAACCGTGTTGACTTAATCTAAGTCCTAAGACTACTTCCACAGAGAAAATCACTTGCCAAAACAGCAAAATAAAGAGTATGAATTCGTCCAACATATCCTATGATTCACTACTTCGAGTAATCAACATAGTGTTTTATAATTTATGTAATTCCAATCATTTAATTACCAAAAAATTTCAGTCATGCATATAAATAGATACACTTCCCAGTCCAGTTTTGACAGCGTGAGTGTCACTGCGTTAATAATCACACTACAACACTGACAACAACAACAACAGCAGCAGAAGCAACAACAACAAAAAATGGTGAAAGAAGAAATCAAGATTCTGGTTCTCATAATCGGTGCAGGACCAGCCGGTTTAGCCACATCAGCTTGTCTAAACCGGTTGTACATACCGAACATAGTGGTCGAAAGAGAAGATTGCAGTGCCTCTCTCTGGAAAACAAGGTCTTACGATCGTCTCAGTCTCCATCTCGCAAAGCAATTCTGTCAACTCCCTCACATGCCATTCCCCTCAAACACTCCTACATTCGTCTCTAAGCTAGGTTTCATCAGTTACCTTGACGAATACGTCACACGTTTCAACGTAAACCCTAGGTATAACCGCAACGTGAAATCCGCGCACTATAAAGATGGTCGTTGGATCGTTGAGGTGGATAATGAAACAGAGATGTCGAGAGAAGTTTACTTGGCGAACTATGTGGTTGCTGCGACGGGAGAGAACGGCGAAGGTGTGATCCCGGAGATTCCGGGGCTTGTAGAGAGGTTTAAAGGAGAGTACTTGCATTCAAGTGAATACAAGAACGGTGATAAGTTCGCCGGAAAAGATGTTTTAGTCGTCGGATGTGGGAATTCCGGTATGGAGATTGCTTATGAACTGTCTAAGTGCAGCGCTAAGATCTCCATCGTTGTTCGTAGCCCCGTAAGTAACTAACTATATATATACATATTAATAAAACTCATATTAATAAAACTTTATAATAAGATTACAATTTCGTAACTGATGTATAGGTGCACGTGTTAACGAGATGTATCGTACGGATAGGAATGTCGTTGCTCAGTTTTTTCCCGGTAAAATTAGTTGACCGTTTGTGTCTCTTACTCGCGGAGGTGAGGTTTGGTAATACTTCGAGATATGGGCTTGTGAGACCCAAGAACGGCCCGTTTATGAACAAGCTTATCACCGGTCGGTCACCTACCATCGACGTCGGCTGCGTCGAAGAGATTAAGTCCGGCAAGGTTCAGGTTGTGCCGTCTATTAAGCGTATAGAAGGGAAGAGAGTGGAGTTTGTAGATGGAAAGACCAAACACATAGACTCTATTGTGTTTGCAACTGGTTACAAAAGCAGCGTTTCAAAATGGCTTCAGGTATATTTGCAACTTCAGACACAGAAACAGAGAAAAAAAAAACTCTGTTTTTGTTTTAAAATGGCTTTGATGTGATGTGACACAGGTTGATGATGGAGATCTGTTCAACGAGAATGGGATGCCAAAACGCGAGTTCCCGTGTCACTGGAAGGGGAAGAATGGGTTGTACAGTGTTGGGTTTGGGAGACAAGGCTTGGCTGGTATTTCAAGAGATGCTCAGAACATTGCTAGAGACATTGCTTCTCTGGTTTGTTGGAGAAACAAGAACAAGATGTCCTAATAAAATTAGAAGTTGTTTTTGAGATTTTTACATGTCAAAATCACAATTATTGATTCATAACAAGTGAGAAAGAAGATAACATTATTGATGACACATTGGTGGATCAAATCGTCAGAGACCATTGGCATGAGAGCTATTTCCATTGTGGCCAGAGTTTGTCAGAATCTCATGACTTTGTTTCGCCAAGAGCGTTCCTGAGGTTTGAGTACTTGTTTTCGAGCTCATACCATGAATCCAAGTCCACCAAGCGGTTAAACTCCTCGAAAGTAATCATCTTTTCTAAGTGATCTTTGGTGGTTCCCTTTTCCTTGAGAATCTTGAGAACATCAACAAGAGCTCGAGTCGACGCATAGAGCGAGGTAAGCGGGTGAGCAATCAGATGAAAGCCCATTTCTTTAAGCTCATCAGGCGTATGCAATGGCGTGCGTCCACCTTCAAGCATGTTACACACTCTGTAACCTTTTGTGCGCTTTCCAATTTCCTTAAGCTCATCATCATCCCTTGGTGCCTCAACAAAGGAAGCATCAGCTCCAGCCTGCACATTGTTTCCATTATTATCCAACCATTCTGCCTTCTTAAGAAAAAAAAAGGGATTACATTTTAGTGTTGTTAACACAACATGGTAAAGTAGTAGTAACCTCCATGTAGAGATTAACACGGGCAATGGCATCTGAAAGTCCTGTTTTAGCTGAAAGGGCACGCGCATCAGTCCTTGCAATGAGGAAAAAGTCAGAATCTCCAATAGCGTCTCTTGCTGATGCTATTTTAGCAGCGTGCTCCTCGGCAGGTATGACCTGTTTCCAAGTTAGAAGCCAAATGTTACATAACTCAAGTCATCTGCATCTGAGCTAAAATCACTGCAGTAACATTCGATTTATAGATTTTGGGAGCAAAGAAGTAGGAAACTGAAACCAATACCTCCTTGCCACGCATATGTCCTACAGAAACAATAGAGAGAAGAACCGTTAAAACAAATAAACAATGGACAATAGCATTTAACTTTGCTGAGAAGGAAGAAGAAGATAATGTCTCTTACCACACTTCTTTGGCCATGCCTGGTCCTGCAAGAAACCCATTTAACATTAGCACAAGTCAAGGTGAACAACGGGTTCACAGGGAGGAACAAACTGTCTTGTAATTTACTCAAATGAACGAACACAACTATGGCTATCTAATCCAACACATGAATATACACTTACACAACTGTGTAGAATCACTAGGGGATTCAAGTCAACCATCACTAGAAACCAAAGACTAGTATGATTACCTCAAGGAAGCAACCAGCAGCACCAGCTGCGATTAAGTCCTTTATGGTTCTTTGAACATTGAGAGCATTTCCTCCACCAGTATCTGAGAAACAATGTCAAAGACCAAATTATTCAACTATCATTGACGTCCACCAAAAGAGAATCTGAAATCTTTCAATATAAAAAGTAGTGATTTTTTTAAACGGATTCAGATTCAGGACTTGCCTCCATCCGCAAAGATTGGAATCTTTGGAGCAGCAGCACACACTGCTCTCGCCGTTGCTGCCATCTCCGGCGGTCTAAAACGACAGAAACAAAACAGATGAAACGACAGAAGATAAAGTTTCCAACTAACTAAAGAACAAAAAAATAGCCGGAGATTTAAAATGCGGCGGCGGGCGCTCACGTTATCAAACCGAAATCGGGTTTTCCCAAAGTCACGGCGGAGAGAGCGTAACCGGAGATCAACGCGGCTGAGAATCCGGTCTGCTGCACGATAGCCGCCGATAAAGCGTCGTAGACTCCAGGAACAAGCACGGCGCCTTGCTCTTCAATCAAACGGTGAACACGTGACTGCATTCTCACCGTCGGATAAGCAGCCGATCGGACTGCGCGAGGGTTTCGCTCGGTTTTAGCTGAAATCGAAGGGTTTGAGCAGCAGAGTGAAGCGGATTTGGCCGCCATTAACATTGACATTTCTCGAAGCTCTCAAGAATTTTTTTACAGAAGCAGTTGGAACTTGGAGAGTGAAGAAGGGACATCATAAATAAATATGTCTCGATAATAAAGTTACTTTAGTTCATGTATGTCCACGTGTCACATGTTTTTTGTGCTATATTTTAACTGTACGTAACTATTTATTCCAGAATTTTTTAAAAAGATCATTATAATTAAAACCTTACTTTAGGTTCTAAATCCATATTTTAAAAACAGTGTTGCAGGGGAAGGCCTTTGGTTAGGTAGGCACGTTCTTTTGTGTTAATAATAGTATAACGTACTTAGTTCGATGGTAATCATGTAAACCATCTGTTTAAGTAGCTGCAAGGCTAGATTTCTCCATACACCAAGTGAAGAAGAGATCAAGTCACATCAATATAATGAAAAAACATCCGGTCAGCGTTTTATATACAGGGGATTAACAATATTTAGTGACTTCAAATATTATTAATTTATTATATACCGACAACTAAAAAAACCAAGGGAGTAATGATAGAAAATATCTCTTCTTTAATAATACTGTATATACTATGTAATTTAATCAATACATATTTTCTATCATTACTCCCTTGGTTTTTTTAGTTGTCGGTATATAATAAATTAATAATATTTGAAGTCACTAAATATTGTTAATCCCCTGTATATAAAACGCTGACCGGATGTTTTTTCATTATATTGATGTGACTTGATCTCTTCTTCACTTGGTGTATGGAGAAATCTAGCCTTGCAGCTACTTAAACAGATGGTTTACATAACGGAGACAATCTAAGTTTCTATAATCTCGTTAGGGAATATTTCTTGTTATTAGTTTAAGGTATTTAACTAAACGGAGACATATTCTATTATTTATGGTTTGAACTAAGAGAAATCTTTCGTTCTGTTTACACAACGACATACTTTGTCTTCTTTTTCAAATAAAATTGGCAAAGTTCTCTTTGAATATGGATCGGAGTCCAAAGCAATTGAGCTGTACAACGGCTTATATGTTCCATGTTGGTTGAGGACACTTTATGTTAAGGGACATCACCGTTTCCGGCAGCTGTATCTATGCCAATGAAGACAAACATTTTTTTTATTCTCCCGAAATTCAAGGTGTCTCACATTTACTTGTAGTAATTTTGAAATAACATTTTTCATTTGACCATACAAATTGCTCAATTCTTAACTTTTTTTTTTCCAAATATTCCATAATAATGATGTAAGACTTTTTTTGTTAAAATATCTCTCCGATAATGCCAACTTGTTACACTAAATAGTTGGTTAATAACATGATATATATATAATACTGGAAACTGATAGAATAAAGAATGATTTCATGGAAGAGATCTATCATTGCTCTTTTCCTCATACTTCTTCCTTTTTCGCCACATATTCGGAAATAGAGCTGCAAAACCTGGTATAAGATATCCTTTACTTCATCCTTTAAAAGGTCAGTGAATAATCTCATCATCACATGGTTCTCAAGACTGCTATATCCATCCTTGTGATATATGAGAAAGTATAAGTATGATGAATCGACATCGCTACGTTTGTACCACATGTTCAAGGAAGACGTATCCACAATGTGTATAGGAAGCTGCATATCTTTAACGCTTATAGCTACGAATAAAGTTGGAATGAATTTGTTTCGGAAAGTTGGATGATCCGGTGTATACATTTCGTATACTTTGTTTATTTTAATAATTTTATTGTAAACAGTTATCAAATTATGTGTTTTTCAAATATTTAAAAATTTTCAAATATTTAAAATTTATTTAACACGTGTTCTTTTGTGAAATCACATAGAATTACAATATTTTGTAGGTTTATAAAGTAATTTATACAAAAAAGTTTACAAATGTTAGTTTATTTTAAATAAAAATTATATATGTATGAATCTATTGAATTAATTTTATAGGTTAGCACCTTTGAAATGAATATAACTGAATTATAAATTATTATAATAAACTAAAAAGAACTTATTATTGAGAATATATTTTTCAAACTAAAAATACATCATTTATGGGTGATAGCGGAGAACTAATCAACATTTTGGTAGTTTGTGATATTGTTAATATTGATGTATAAAAAAATCAGTTATATTGCTAGTGCATTTTCATACATACTATTTTTTGAGTGTTTATCATTATATGCATTTTTATATAACCGAGTTGATAATAATAAATTCAGACTACATGCACTTGCTTAAACTCAATAATAACTAATAAATGAGTCCGTGGGCCGAGTATGGGCCTACCAGTGTATATACCTTGGAAATTAGATATCCATTACAATTTTGATTAGGTTAATTGTTAGGTTTTGATCAACTTTAAGTTCGATTAATTTTATCAGTTCTTTTATTTTATTGTTGGTAACTTCTTAAAAAAGAAAACACACACACACGTATTTAATTCCAGTGATCTTTCAAGTATTTAATTTCCAAATTTTAATTATATTATCTTCTTGTTAGGTCATTAATTTGATATTTCCATTCGTTTGGTTGAATAATTTTGATAAGGAATAGACAATACGTGGATTTCAATCTCTTATTAATTTATTTAATGGACTAGTGAAATAAATTATATAGATGGTTTTGTTCGTAAGACTTTATCCTCATATGAGTATTAATAATTTCACATGAGGATATATTATTGAGAGCTTTTTGAAATCATGGGACATGCTGGTCGGACAACCAGTCCGACCGTCCCGGGTCCAAAAATTTTAGAGATAAATAATTTTTTTTTCTGTATAAATTTTTTTTTATAAAATAAAAGGGACACAAAAAATAATAATGTAAAATAAAGGAATACAAAAAAAAATAATGCAAGATAAAAGGGGTACAAAAAAATATGTAAGATAAAAGAGGCAAAAACAAAATTTATAAAACAAAATAATATATTAAAATATATTTTAAAGATTTATTTTGATGAGTCAATAACTAAAAAGATATTTTATCTTCCACAACTATTTCAACTGACTCCAACAATAGAAAGAAAATAATTTTTTATAATCTTGTTAAGTCTTTATATATTATCAAAATGAAATCTATATTTTTTCAACATATAACAAAAGTTAACAAAAAAAAAATTGGCCTTTTATTCAAAAAATTTTTTTTTGCCCAGGGCCCTAAAAACCTTGAGGCACTGGGTCGGAGACTAGTAAATATGAATCCAAACAAATATTCCATGGCACAGCCACGCTTGGAATGTGTTTGAGATCAAACATCCCACTTCTTTGTGATAATATTTTCTTAATACATATAGATATTTTCGGTTATGATGAGATTGGATTCCAATTTCAAGATGGTACCAGCGAGCCAGATGTATCACTAACAAAATTGTTGCAGAGCTTAACATCAAACGAAGTTGCGGGTCTAGTAGGTGGAGCTCTAATAATGGTTGTGAATGCAGGATAACAACCATTCTCAGGGAGGATTCCTTTTGCCTTTCTTGAGGATATTCACCAGAGGTACGTACGGACTTATGCCAGGGCTGTTCATACAGCACAAGCTTATGCCATGAATGACGAATTCTCTAGAGTTCTCAGTCAGCAGATTGAGTATTACTCTAATGATCCTAATGCAGATAGGATCAATCGTATTAAGGGTGAAATGAATCAGGTCTGAGTTTCTTTCTAAAATTTAAATCTGGTTGTGGATTTGTATAAGTGACTTGGTTATGAATCTAGGCTTTACCGTTGACATACATACTATTTGGCTTTGGACAGGTGTGGGGTGTCATGATAGAGAACATTGACAAAGTTCTAGATAGAGGTGAACGTTTGGAGCTTCTTGTCGATAAAACCGCCAATATGCAGGAGAATACATTCTGTTTCAGAAAGCAAGCGTCGTTTCAGAAGCAACGTCTGGTGGAGAAATTGCAAACTCACGTATGTTTCCTTAAACCTTGATTTCCGATTGATTGTTGACATTGATTTCTTGTTCTATGTTGAGTTTTGTGTTGAGTTTTGTGAGAAGAAGGTTTGTTTTTTGCTTTTTGTTGATATGATTCTTCATGTAGATTTAGGAATGAAATGTTGGAAGATGAACTTATTTAGAAATGTTGTTATTGGAAATGATAGGTGAGGAAGGTAGATATGTTGGATGGTGTGACCATTGTTCGATCTGAGAAGGTCAAGGATGAGATCGTTCTTGATGGTAATGACATTGAGCTTGTGTCAAGGTCATGCGCTTTGATCAATCAGGTACGTACTACTCTCTTGTGTGTTAGATAGGTGACATTGTTTTGGGTTGATGCTTGGATTTTGGGTCAATGTTCAGTTTTGTGTTCAGTTCGGAAAAGACACCCATATTTAGGGATGACTAATGGAAGGATAAAAACTAAAAACAATGGGATGAAGATCTAAACTTAGATTAATATTATTAAATGTTAGTGACACTAATTTGAAGATGTGCAATGGGTTTGCTCTTATGTGGGTATTGCCAGGATAAGGTTGATAAAGACTATGCATCAAATGTTTTAGTATCTTCTATTATTCTTCACCACATTTTAAATAAAACAACAAAATTTCTTGTTAAAATAAAATAATAATTGTGATTAGATTCTTTACACATTGTTTAATGATCATTACTTAGTAAACAATCATTTTTTACCACTAAACTTTGGAAACTTGTATTTATAAACAATCGCTCAATTTTGTTTGTAATTAAGTCACTAAATAATTAAGCTATTGCAGAGGAACAAAGGACTTCCGTAAATAACATATTTTAAAACATATTCGTTACACTTACACATAACAAATATATGTAAGTTAAGATCAGTGTTCATCAACTTAGATTGCTTTTGTGCATTCACAGTTAAATAAGGATTGTAATCAAACTAATTACACCGAATGACCGAACCTAATATCTCTTAATCGGTGTAGTATTTTTTTTTAAAGCTACACAAATCTTTGAATTAAGAATCTTCTTACACATTGAATTAAGAAGAACAAATCCTAATCTTTGGTATAGTATTTTATTATATATATATATATATATATATTTTTTTTTTGACATTGTACTCAAAACAGGAAAAAATAAATTAAAAAAGGGTATAACAACTCTATTTTTCTCCTTTAATTTTGTTTTGTTTTGGAATTAGTAAATGAGATAAGCTAATGCAACAGCAATTAATAAAAGTAGTTTCTCATTAACAGTAATTTTGTTTTGTTTTGTTCTGTTTGTTGGGTCTCACACAATTTTGTAATTTTTTTTACTCATTAACGCATAAGCAGCTAATCAGACCCAAATTTTAGACGAAACAAAAAATAAATTAAGAGAGGCCGGCTCACACAAAAAGCAGCTAAAGCACGTGTTCTTAGCTGAGATGCTGAGATGGTTGTGTAGTATGAGGAGCTGTTCCTAGTTGTGGTTTCGAACCTCCAAAATGGCAGCTTTTGTAGTTTATTTTTATTTTGTGTATCATATATTTACAGTTAATATATTTATAAAAATATCACATATAAAAAAGGCTTTAGGCCTCAGCAACCCTAGGACCGGTCAGGAGAGAATGTAGAACTAAGTTTTCTATTATATAATTTTAGATGTTTTGCAAATATCTAAAATACATTTGAAATTTCCATATTAGATGATGGAGATTAATCTCATCCGCTAAAGTTTAACATTGGCAGCTTCTTTGATCCTCTAAAGTTTCAAGGATTGCTCATTTTCTTTGTATGATTTCAACTAATTAGTTTGAAATAACTTATAATTTTTTTATTTAGACCATACAATTATTTAATTATATATATATATATATATGTATTTTTTATCTGCTATGCATAACAAATGTTGTTTACGGTTCCAAAAGATTTTCCAAGAGTGATGTAAGACTTTTTACCGTTGTAAAAAAACATGTTAAACCCCAAAAAAACAGAAATAGGAGATTAGAGAATTACATTATAAAATTGTAATACAATCTTTATTGGAGTTTTAGCAAGCTTTCTTGAGATTCCAAACAAGATTGTGAAATATGAAATTATTATTTTTAAGATATTGATGATCCGGTGAATACATTTCGTACATTTTATATATATTTTTAATCATTTTAATGCAAACATTTATCTAATTTGCATGTTTTTCGAGTATTTCATTTTTTTAACATGTATTCTTAATTGAAATCATTTGGAATTATATTTTTTTTTAGGTTTATAAACTAGTTTATACAATTTTTTACAAATGTTAGTTTATCTTAGATAAAGAAATAGAAATATATAAATCTATTATATTAATTAGTTTTAGCATTTTTAAAATGAATAATAATCAATTCTTCAAACGTAAATGCAACATTTGGTAATAGCGGGGAATTAATCAACACCTTACTAATACATTTCTAGAAAAACAAGTTTTTAATAAGAGTTTAAATCCTACATATTTTATATAAATTCATTTTTTATATAACCCATTTGATAATAATCACTTCCAATTTGCTTAAATGCTAGATTATTATTTGCTATAAGAATTTCAATCTACTATATATCTTTGGGAATGAGGAGCAGCTTGGTTATATTGTTAATTGCTCACGTCACTTGATGTGTGGAGTCCACGGTTTCAGCATATGTGTTATTAATGTAAAACACAATCCTACTTACCTGTTGAAACGAGTATGCAAGTTTGTAAATCTCGTTGGGGTCTGCTGGTAAGTTCTTACCACAAAAAGAAACCATTATCTAGTTTGTTTTTTACCATTGGACATCATTTCCCTTTTATATTTATAGGAAAGTGTTCCTAACGAATCCTTTGAAGGATATCCACGTTAATATAATTACCAAATTAACCAATCCTATAAATAAAGTCTGAAGATGATAAACTTGTCACACATGTTTATGATTATAATTATACGTAATTTAAAAACAATGTACTCGTACGGAAGCCTTATGGATAGGGAGGCGCATTGTTCTTTGTGTTAATAATACTATGACTTACTAATCATATCCAATTTTGGACGAGACAAAAATAAAATTAAGAGAGAGTGTAGAAATGTTTTTCTATATTTCATTTTAGATGTTTTGCAAATAGGAGGTTTCATTCTACTTATTTCAAATACATTTCAAATTCCCATATTATACTTTGGTGATCAATTTGATATGATGATAATAATAAATTCTATAACATCTCTTGTTTAAATGATCTGCTTCCGGTATAGCTCATATGCATTAGATCCGTAAATGTGATATTTTCATTCATTTTACGTTTGTGTTATCGAGTGAAGACGAGAAAAACATAGTAGATGAAGTTAGATAAAGAAGAAACATGTGTAGACAAGACGTGGATTTCAATTTCTTATTAGTTTATCTAATGGACTAGTGAAATATAATTATATAGATTTTTGTCCATAAGACCTTTATCCTTATGTGAAAATAGTTATTTAATATTAAACTATATAATTATTATTGAGAGCTTTTTGAAATCATGGGTCATGCTGGTCGGAGACTAATAAATATGAATCCAAACAAATATTCCATGGCGGAGCCACGCATACATGTGCTTAGGACCAAACAATCCCACTTCTTTGAGATAATATTTTCTTAATAGGGTATAGATCAAAACATATGTACCATCCGTTTCACTTGAGCAATTATTAGCGATTTGACTTGTAATTTTTTTACAGTTTTCTTACATATAAAAGAAATATACATGGATAGGAAGTTTAGCGAATTAAGTGATGAAAAGCTTAATTTGTTGGAGGCTTTTTGTTACAATGCAGATGATTTATTCCATTCACACTTTAATACTTCGTCAAAAGAACAAAAAAACAGCAACAACCAACTAGCTAGTAAATAACATCATTTGTTTACAGAAACTTCCATTTGAATTAATTCCTCCAATATGGTAATTGGTAAACATTATAGCATACGAAAGCACCTTTATTCAGTGAGTTGTACACTTTTCCTTTTGGAATTTTGTTTTTTGCATAATGGTTGAATATATAAAATATTGTTCGTGAGGTTAAATCCATATTGTAAATGTACTTCGAGTAAACATGAGATATAAGGTTTTCTTTGTAACAAATAAAAATAGAAATTACGTAGTGGATAAGATTAAGAGAGAGAGAGAGAGAGAGAGAGAGAGAGAGAGAGAGGTCTCTTATGTGGGTATTGCGAGGATAAGGGTTGATAAAGACTCTGCGTCAAATGTTTTAGTATCCTCTATTATTGTTCACCATATTTTAAATAACACAACAAGATTCCTTGTTAAATAAGATTAAAAATTTGTGATTAGATTCTTTACACATTATTTAATGATCATTATTACTTGGTAAACAATCATTTTACCTTGGAGACTTTTTATGTCCCACTAAACTTTGGAAACTTGTATTTATAAACAATCGCTCAACCTCAATTGTGTGTGTAAGTCACTAAATAATTAAGCTATTGCAGGGGAAAAAAGGACTTCCGTAAATAACATATTTTAAAACATATTCGTTACACTTACACATAACAAATATATGCAAGATAAGATCAGTGTTCATCAACCTAAATTGCTGTTGTGCATTCACAGTTATCAAATCAAACTAATTACACCGAATGACCGAACCTATAATGAGCATGTTCGTTACGTTGCCGCTGCGTCTTCTTCCGACGGCCAAAATTTAAATGTTAACATGACCACATAAACGTCAAAACTGCCGTTGCGGCTACTTTTACGGAGAATACCGGTGTATCCTATATCGCCATGAAAAACAAGCGATAGTTACACTGCCGCTGCGACTTGTTTTAACGGAAGCGACGATTCATTTCAAAGATTTAATGGAAGCGACAACTTGTTTTAAACTCCGGCAACCTTTATATTTTTAGTTGCAGGATGTGGTTGCTGCGGCAACTTAACGAACAGGCTCAATGAGCATGTTCGTTACGTTGCCGCTGCGTCTCCTTCCGGCGGCCAAAATTTAAATGTTAACATGACCACATAAACATCAAAACTGCCGCTGCGGCTACTTTTACGGAGAATACTGATGTATCATATATCGCTATGAAAAACAAGCGATAGTTACACTGCCGCTGCGACTTGTTTTAACGGAAGCGGCGATTCATTTCAAGGATTTAATGGAAGCGACAACTTGTTTTAAACTCCGGCAACCTTTATATTTTTAATTGCAGGATGTGGTTGCTGCGGTAACTTAACGAACATGTTCAATATCTCTTAATCGGTACAAAATTAAGAAGAACTAATCCTAAGCTTTGGTGTAGTGTTTTCTTTTTTTTGACATTTTACCGTAAACAGGAAAAAGGAAATTGAAAAAGTGGTATTCAACTCCATTTTTTCTTTGTTCTCCTTGAATTTTGTTTTGTTTTGGAATTAGTAGTAAATGAGATCAGATAATACAACAGTATTTTTTTGGCAAAACAAAAGTAACTTTCTCAAAGTTGACAAAGAAAAAAGAGAGAGCGTTTGAATACTTCACAAAAAAATCAACACGTTAAACTGCACTAACAGCATGAAATCGTGAAATATTTTTATTTAATCCAATATATATCAATTAGTGGGAACTGTCGTACGCACCTTCGTCACCCCACGATCGCTTCCGTCATATTATTTCTCAGACATATCCAACGGTTTGTATTTTTCTCATTATATACTAAAATTAATACTGTCGTAAACCAAATATTACTATAAATAAAACCGAGTGACAAATTAACTGGTCAACAAATATTGATCGAAACCAAAACCGACACGGAACTGCTAATTCCCTTTTCCAAGTCAGATACTTTAATTTTATTAATCACTAATTTCAGTTACCTTCTGGAACAGTACAGCTAGAAAAGTTCAAAGAATTTTATAAAGTCTCATAAGCTATTTTACCAAGAAAATTTTAAGTTTCGTACCTCTTACAAAAAAACAAAAATTCAGACCAATTTTTTTTTTGAAAATTACTATATTTTTTTCTTCCATTTCAGAAACTTTTTTTTTGTTTGTTTGTTCAAGTAAGTAAAAAACCTAACACCACACGAGTCTTTAAAAGTATGAATCTTTAAAAAGAGTAAACACATCTTAAAACAACGACCACAGACACAGAGACAAACCAGAAAAAAAATCAGAAAGAAACCAAAGTGTATTTATCTCTCTCTCTCTCTCGTTTCTGTCTTCTTCTGTGTAAACAGTAAGACCCAAAAGGTCAAACCTTTGAGGCTTTTGTTTCTTCCTTTAAGGGCTTTTCAGACGTTTTTTTTATATATCAGATTTCTTCTTGTCAATTTCTTCATTTGGGCATCCTCTTCAATCCAAAGACCGACCGACCGACCGACCCTTTTGCTCTCTCTCTCTAATCTCTCCTGGTAATTTGACTTCATCATCCGAGCTTTTTTTTGGTTTCCTGGTCCTTTTTATCCTTAACTCTAATCTATACTTTAACTTGGTTGATTATGTTGTTTTAAACCAGTCATATTACAATTGAAGTATAGATCTTTATGCTCTGATTGTTCTGAATTGCGAGTATAAGAGTAAATTTCTTGGTTAATCGACTATGCCCTTGAGAATTGCATAGATTTGGTAGGTATGAAAGGAAGAATCTTTACATGGGTTTGGTAGGAGTTTCATAACTATTTGCAATTCTCAAACGGATTTTTGGATGACAGTTTGTGCTTTGGAGAATCATCTCTGAGATTTGCATCATGAAGCTCCATAATTGGTTTTATCCATGATGAATTAGTAACAAAAGGCGTAATCTTTAGGAAGTATATCTCTTGGGTTGTTTTTGAATGATTCAACAAGCTTTTGTTAGAGTCACAGACTCACAGTGGTTTGAGGTTGTTTCTGTGTGTGACATTTTAAGAATCTAACATGTAAGGGGGAACGTTGTGGTTGCAGGTGAATGGTGGAACAGACT
Organism: Camelina sativa; assembly: GCF_000633955.1. Lineage (NCBI taxonomy): Eukaryota > Viridiplantae > Streptophyta > Magnoliopsida > Brassicales > Brassicaceae > Camelina > Camelina sativa. Next base: position 9,760,952 of record NC_025687.1, read on the forward strand.
GTGGTTAGAGAACATATCAAAGCGAGAATTATGTCATTGGTGAGGTCAGCAGAGCCGTCTTCTTATAGGAACCCGAAGCTTTACTCGTTGAATGAGAATGTTAACAACATTGGTGGTGTCACTTCTGCTCAAATCTTTGATCAAGACAGGTCCAAGAACCCTTGTCTGACTGATGATTCTTACCCAAGTCAAAATTATGAGAAGTACTTTCTTGATTCGCCAACAGATGAGTTTGTACAACAACACCCTATCGGCTCTGGTGCCTCGGTCAGCTCATTTGGCTCTTTGGACTCATTTCCTTATCAGTCAAGACCGGTTCTTGGATGCTCCATGGAGTTTCAGTTACCGTTTGACTCAACCTCTACATCGTCTACAAGGCTTTTGGGAGATTACCAAGCAGTTTCTTACAGTCCGAGCATGGATGTGGTGGAGGAGTTTGATGATGAGCAAATGAGATCAAAGATTCAAGAGCTTGAAAGAGCGCTACTTGGTGATGAAGATGATAAAATGGTTGGTATAGATAATCTGATGGAGATTGACAATGAATGGTCTTACCAAAACGAAAGCGAACAGCATCAGGACTCTCCTAAAGAATCATCATCTGCAGATTCCAACTCTCATGTAAGTAGCAAAGAAGTTGTGTCCCAAACCACTCCAAAGCAAATCTTGATATCTTGTGCTCGTGCACTATCCGAAGGGAAATCAGAGGAAGCTTTGTCAATGGTAAATGAGCTTAGGCAGATTGTTTCAATCCAAGGAGACCCTTCTCAGAGAATCGCAGCTTACATGGTGGAAGGTCTAGCTGCAAGAATGGCTGCTTCAGGAAAATTCATCTACAGAGCATTGAAATGCAAAGAGCCTCCTTCGGATGAGAGGCTTGCAGCTATGCAAGTCCTGTTTGAAGTCTGCCCTTGTTTCAAGTTCGGTTTTTTAGCAGCTAACGGTGCGATCATTGAAGCAATCAAAGGTGAAGAGGCAGTGCACATAATCGATTTCGATATAAACCAAGGGAATCAGTACATGACTCTGATAAGAAGCATTGCTGAGTTACCTGGTAAACGTCCTCGCCTGAGGTTAACTGGTATTGATGACCCTGAATCAGTCCAACGCTCTATCGGAGGGTTAAGTATCATCGGTTTAAGACTCGAGCAACTCGCTAAAGATCATGGAGTATCTTTCAAATTCAAAGCAGTGCCTTCAAAGACTTCAATAGTCTCTCCATCTACACTCGGTTGCAAACCAGGAGAAACCTTAATTGTCAACTTTGCATTCCAACTTCATCACATGCCTGACGAGAGTGTCACAACTGTAAACCAGCGGGACGAGCTGCTCCACATGGTCAAAAGCTTGAACCCGAAGCTTGTCACAGTTGTTGAGCAAGACGTGAACACAAACACTTCCCCGTTCTTCTCCAGATTCGTAGAGGCTTATGAGTACTACTCAGCGGTTTTTGACTCTCTAGACATGACACTTCCGAGAGAAAGCCAAGAGAGGATGAATGTAGAAAGACAGTGCCTTGCTAGAGACATAGTCAACATTGTTGCTTGCGAAGGAGAAGAACGGATTGAGAGATACGAGGCTGCTGGAAAATGGAGAGCGAGGATGATGATGGCCGGATTCAATCCAAAACCAATGAGTTCTAGAGTAACAAACAATATACAGAACCTCATAAAGCAACAATATTGCAATAACTACAAGCTTAAAGAAGAAATGGGTGAGCTCCATTTTTGCTGGGAGGAGAAAAGCTTAATCGTTGCTTCAGCCTGGAGGTAAGATAAGAGTGACATAGCATATATATAGTCGTTAAGTTTTCATAAAACAAATATTATGTTTTTACTGTTGTCTTGTGTTATTGTTTAACTGGTTAACTCATCTCCATGTATTATAACCAGAGATCAGAGGTTGATCATAGACAGGTTACTAAGCTAATTTAACACTTATGGATGGATTTTTCTTTCTTTTTTCTCTATTATGTAAAAGTAGAGTTTTGGTTCTAAAGCCTACTTACTCATTCGTTGACGTGTGTGATTGAAGTGTTAACATGTTAGTAAATTATTCAGTTTTAAATTTTAAGCCCAATAGTCGCATAAACACATAATAGTCACAAAGGCAAAGTTCTTCAATCAATCACATCGTTATCAGTAGTAGGGGAATCAGGAAATCTTACAGTTTTCAGCATCATTTTTTACATTCCAACAAAACGAAAAAGAAGAAAAGCAAAACTCTAACCAAGAAGAGTTAAAACGAAATCACTTGGAACCAAATCATCCTCAAAAGCTTCAAACTTGCAGGTCTTGCTTCCCATTGACCACGTTTTGCTTCTTCTCTTCATCTTTCATCTCCACCATCTTCTCATCCTTCTCAGCATCACCAGATTTCTCACCCTTGTTTCCACAGTAGATGAAGTAGAGTATCAACTGCAGTGTCCCTAACGCACATCCAAACCCATTTGGGATCTTCACAGAACATTAACAGAAAACGTTAAAGATTTAGAAAACAAGTTTCGATTTTTACCAAAGGCTACAAAACAAAATAAGGAAGAAACTGTAAAACTTACTGCAACAAAAGGGTCACGACCGATAAGACCATAGACGAACCAGGAAGTACCACAGAGGAACACAAAGAGAGACAAAAAGAATGGCATAAACTCTACACTCTTCGTTTTTATCACCAATCTCTGTAAATCAAATCAACCAAACACAAAATCAACAAAACGAGTCACTGAAGAAAGAGCAAAAATTGAAAAAAGACCCAATCTTGATATAGCTTACCATGATGGAGAGTGGAGAAGCGTACATGATGATGGAGAAAACAGTGGCAGCGAGACCACAGAAGAGTTTTCTGGCGTTCCCGTGGAGAGCAAAAAGAGAGACGAGAGCTACGGTTCCGAATACGGCCAAGACGCAGCTAAAGATACCAAAGATCTTAACTTTTTCCTTCTTCGGTGCGTAGATAAGGAAAATAAACACGTAGATCGTTTCGATGACTGCTCCTGTGCCATTGATAGTGCTCACAAGTGTGTTGTCTTTTGACACAAATGGAAGTCCGTACCTGAAAAATAAAAAACAGAGGATTTTAGAAAACAGAATCAGTGAATCACTCCAAAGGAAGGACGTTTAGGATTAAGGAGTGGGGTTTTACCAAGCGGAGAGGAGACAGTTGAGGAGAGTCATTGGGTAAGGGATACCAGAGAATTGTTCAGTGGATTTGTTCTTGATGATTCTCTTGAATGTTATCCTTCACGAACAAAAGAGGAATCTTTGAGTTATACAGAACAGAACAACAGATTCAAGCCAAAGAAACTGAGAAAAACACAAATCTGTTCACGAGAAAAGATAACAGAGAGGGAGAGAGATGATGATGAGGTGAGTACGTACGAAGGAGCCAAGAACAGAAACAGAGCAGTTGCATTTCCTGTAAAAGTAGAGTAACGACAAAATATACGATATAGAGTCTCAGAGATTTCTCATGGAAGAAGAAAGAAAGAAAGATGGAGAGAGGGTTGAGATTTGAGAAGATGGGTAGTTACCGAAAACGCCGAAGATGGTGTGAGCGATGTTCATCTTTTTGATCTCAAAGGTGGTGAGGTGTTTCACTTTTTTCTTGTTTGTAAGCTGAGAGAGAAAACGAGAGAGAAGTGAGAGAAGATGAGAGCTGAGTGTTGTTTTCTATCGGCAAAGCGTGTTCATCAGCAGCTATATATCGAGATTCTTCTGCGTGTGGCTTAACCGCTTCACCGCGAAACATCTATTCTAAATTACAAATTATTAAAAAAAAAAGTATATTATATTAATGAATAATAGTACTATTGGATTTTTAAAAGATTAAGAAGTAAAGTTTAGAGATAAATTAACATTTGACCAAAAAAAAAGAAGAGATAAATTAACAAATAGTCCTAATTTCTTCTATACAAATTTCTAATTATATGACCAATTACTTGTTTTGCCCTCGAGAAGTGACATCTTTTGTAGATTGTTTTATAGGATTAAAATGTAGTAATAAACAACACCTTCCAAAAGCTTTTTTTTTTCTTCATATTTTTATTTTTTGTTTGTTACTAAAAAAGTATCTCTGAGCCACTGAACAAGGCAGAGTGTTTCTGAGCGTGACGTTGATATGTGGACTCGAGGCTCGAGCCTTGTATCTTCTGCCATACAGTGGGCTAGTGGAGTGGTTGATCTTTCCCCTGATATGTTACGTTTTGACATCCTTAACAGTTGATAAAGATTCCGGATACAATACTTTGAAAGTTTCTAGTTACACTTTACATCAGCGAAACCAAACCTAACAAACTTGTATAGTTAAGTCACTGATAAGAAGAACTAAAAGCCACATTGGTAGCAAATTTACATTAAATTCATTAATGTGTATTATGTTCGAATCATTTGGAAGCATCTCACTTACCATAGTGATTCTAAATTTAACATCGTGTTAAAAATTTCACCTTTTCACATATCGTTTAAATTTGAATGTTTCTAATTTTACCCTTTGCCCCCTTGCAAAAGAACATATATTACATAGACAAAAAATTATATAGTGAGATTTGGAAAATGGTTAAATGTTTAAGTTTCTAATGTGTGAAAATGCAAAACGAAATTAATGTTCAGGTGACCCCACATTTATTTTAGAGTAATGTTTTCGCTTCTTAATTTTCTATTTTTCCTTTTTTAAAAAATTGTGAATGTTTCAATAAAGTTCAATCTATTATATACCATTGAACCACAGCCACATGATATATTTAGTAGAGTGGCCTTTGCTGGAATGTTGTCTAGTCGCCACGAGTACTTAGGTATGTTCGACAAAGAACATATTGGTTTATGCTAAATTTAACCGGATTTTAAACCAACAAATATTCGAGTCGGTTCGACTGTGACTGGCTAAGGTTAATGGATCAACGTCGGCAGTTACCTTGATTAAGGAAGATGACCAAATTGGTTGTTTTTTGTTTGTGTAGGACAGAATCATGGAATTGGCTATTCTCGTGTAACGTGTTCATTAGATATTTTTTCTAATATGTATGTATAGTTAACGAAAACAATATATGTATCTGTGATACATTCTTATTCCGCATTTATCAAATGACAGACTTTTATCAACACCCATGTTTGTTTTTGTCGTTGGCTACATCAAAAATTTATTGAGATTCTGATATATATACATATTACCTAGAACAAAGTAATCTAATTATACGAAGACAAAAACAAAATTTAGCACGAAAGACTCCGATATATAATTCAGTCTTCAACATGATTACGCTTATCAGTTTATGTTCTCCTCATCTAAATTTTTTTATCTCACAACTTTACGATTAAATCGGAATTTTGAATGTATATGCTTGAAATATTTGGATGTGAATCAATAAATAGGTTATAACATTGTTCTTTCACAAAGTAGGCACAAATTATCTGATAATTATTAGATAATGCTAGTTAGTTGGTAATAGGTACACAAAAACTATCACCATAATTAATAGAGGATTGATGAAGTTCGGTTTAAGTCCCACGTCAATGATTGAGAAAGCAAAAGACTGAACTGAAGAAAAGATAAATATATTTTTAAAGAAAAGAAAGTGAAAATGATGACATCGTATGGATACGATTCGTATCAGCACCACATGGCATGGCACAACTCTTCACCTGTCACGTATCTCTTTCCTTTTCCAGACATATTCGACCTTCCCTGCTCCTCTTTTTTAAATTTTGTTTGTTTTTTGGTTAGAACTTATAGAGTTGATATTTTATGTATTTTTTTGTCCAACTTATTTTGGTTATTTATTCTCAGATAAGAAATCACAACATAAACATTGTAATGCCAAGAAAAAAAAATAGCTTAGGAAGGTTTGTGGAATGCAAGTAATCAAACGAAACTTCTACTACCTAACCTGCTAACCAATAAACTATCTAGCGAGTAGAGACGATCAATAAATATACACAATCTCTCTAGCTCTATCTTTATTCTTGATGTAACAATTCAACAGATCAAATTGTAATGTTTGATCGAAGTTTAAAGAGTATTATTCTTGATATGATCGAATCAAACGACAATGATATACTTACATTCATCGATCGGGGACACATTTTTATGAAAAGATTGATAAAAACTTCTCAGAATTTAATACATACTTGCCCTCAAAGGTAGGGGAATTTAAATATTAGCTTGCCCTCAAAGGTAGGGCTCTCTTCTCGACCTTTCTAACTCTCTCTTTAATTAACTACATTTCTTTGAAAACTTAGCACCTTCGAATGTAATAATAGTAATAATGTCTTTGCACTCTTCTTACCTACTTTTGGCTTCTAGTTTCTTATGATCCTTTTGTATTGATGGACTTATAGTAACCACCAAAAGTATAAGTCTTATCATCATCGCCAATCATCACAGAGTTACAAGTTAGGTCCTCTGAAACTTTGGAACCATTCACCTAAGCTCATATACTTATTAATGCTTTTGGTATGCCCGATTTCCAAAGATTGCAGCAAACAAACTATTTGAATCATACGAGAATGTTTCCATGAGCATTTTTAATACAATCTTATCGATTAATCAAAAGCTAACTAGATGTGTTAGGAAGATGTCACGTCTTCAATGTTCCATAGCCATAGCTTTTTTAGTTTCCTAAAACAGAAAGTTCCTATTTGCTGTGGTGAGCTGTTTATACACGGAGGCTTGTTTTTTGGATAAGCTGCATCACTGATCACTCCAAGAAAACAGATTTTTGGATGCATTCTGATTTCCGTGTGGGACTCTGTTTCGTGGGACTATGTTATTGGTTCCTTGTCGGTAGATTACTGTAACAAAACTTTTTTCCTTCCTTAGACAACCAACTCTTTCATCTATATGGTTCCTTCTGTTCAGCCAAATCATAGGTCGGCCAACAAAAGTCAGTGTCCTTTGATCCGTCTAGATCAATCTTCAGGTAAATAATCATCAGCAGTCTCCAATAGATTACTCTGTCTTCTACTTTTATCTACGAGAACACTTACCAGTTGTGGCCAGTTAAGGACCTGCTAAATCTTTGATCACTCCCATGATATACGCTTTTGATTCATTCAGTTAGTGATAAGTTTCACATCACAAGTTTCTTTGAAATGCTTAGTCAAAAGTTCTAACAAATGTTATATCATGTTTCTTTCTTGGTGTATACTGTCCTTGCTGATAAATTCAAGGACACAGCTACCAATTTGAATCGAGATGCCACCAGGAACCTTTTTCAAACCATGCTCTCTCATTGAGTTACGATGACTCGAAGCAGATCAGAGATATCACCTACCTTTAAGAATCCAGTAATCATTAAACATCGTTTCTCGCAGGCATTCTCTCAAATACCGAGGGCTAATTCCATATTCCCATCTCTAGTCCGGAAACAACAATCAACCTTCTCGGTTTCACTACTTCTATCAAATTTTAGTCAAATAAATTCTTGTGGTATATGTACAAATAAGCTAGTTCACAAAAAGACTATACTCAACTGTATCATTGATTTTCGTAGAAACAAGAGATTAGTGGAATGTAGAAACCACTCACGGCAGAGGCATGGGAGGTTTCCAGCCACTGAACTGGACTAGTTCTCTATTTACAAAACTGCCATTGTGCAGCCAAAACGTCTCGGTCGATTGCTGTAAATGTCTTACTTTGCGTTGAAGCTCCCATAGAATCCCTTTAACCGCACTGCACGGTGCGGAATCTGGACCGTACACAAACAAACATCTGATTTTCCGACCTCGGGATATCATTCCTTCTATGTCCCTATCTGAAAGACATGCCAGGAAAAAAGTTCTTAAATCTCAAGAGTCTGAGTAAAAATCCATTAAAATCCTGTCAAAGAAAAAGCGGTTCTGATATTACTTATTGTTACCTGATATTGAAGCTAAGTAGTCAAGAAGCTCTGTGCCTATTCGAGTTGATGGCCATTTGATGGATACTTGAGCATATTCGATGACATTCTGGAAAGGCAGCTCGGCGTGGTCAGATAAAAGAACCGGGACACATTCCTGAACAATCAGAAACACAAAATTAAAGTACATAACGCAAGTTATAAAGTGCAATTAAACAACGTTGGGGGTAGAGAGATAAGAGGTCAGACCACAAAAAATGATTCATAAAAGCGAAGTGTCCATGATGATTCCCCGCGAGGAGCGAGGCAGAACTTAGCGTTTCTCAGATGTTCAAAATATGTCGTCCTTCCAAACTTTTCAGTTCCGCTAAACTTCAAGTCTGGACATTCCAACTGTTCACAAACAACGAAGAACATAGATAAGCTTAAGCAGATAGCTGATGGTGTAAGACAAAATAGACAAGGAGTCTATGAAGAAAAAAATGTGAGACTAACCTTATCAGGATATTGCTTTGAAAGTTCTATCAATTTAAGCCTACCAGCCTTCCCTTGCGCACGACCTAAATAGTTTGCTAAATACTTCCTCTTTGATACAGGCAAAGGCTGAACATCAGGTTGTCCATTTTTGGTCATAGCATCGTCGACGTTTCCTGGTATGATTATATCTTTCCATGTATTAAAGGCAGTTGTGTCTTTCTTGTCAGTCCGGTCAGCCTGCATCCACAATAATTGAAACTCTAAGAACCTAGCTCAATGATTACATAAGCAGGCATATAGACAATTCAATTTACTCGAAACCACTCATACAAACATTCCAATGAAAAATTCTGAAAGTCAGAAAGACATATATGGAGCAAAGAACTTTCACATTATCCATTTACTACCAAATCTTCTTCAAAATACAGGAAACTCCTCAGCAGAGAGCTTCTTGACTAAGAGAGCAAGCTAAGTACCTCGGGAGTGAGTATAATCGAGCGGTTAATAAATGTTGACCAGGATCTAAACAAGTGAGCTCCAGCACCACTACAATAGCATAACAAATCAAAGTAATGTCAAAGATAGCATAATACAGTTCATCAATTAAGTTCCACATAAGTAAACTATTAAAAATAACTTGTATACCTTGGAAAAACAAATATATGATCACGACCACCGGATCTTCGGAAATACGGCATTTGACTCAAGATCTAGTGGATCAGAGAACAATGTGAAACATTTGTATCATTGTAGTTTGAAACAGAACATCAGAATCTACAATTTGAATCAGCTGAGCGACGGTTTGGTTCACCTTGACATAGGTCTGATTGATCTCCTTGTCATTAAGACCTCCCAACATTCTCACACATTTAACATAAGCTGGAACAAAGAACAAATCCGCTTCATCTTTCTTAATCGTCCTATAATTGGACTCCAAAAGCAACTTGTGAATCTTAACCTATCATCATTACATTCATAAGGCAAAAATAAATCATAAGAATCACATCCTCAAACAACGAAACCAGCAGATACGATCAAGTAGCTAACAAATCCACACTCACTACATTACTAATTCCAGAAATTTCCAGATTGAATCCGTTACTTCAAAGTAAAATTAAGATAAGCTCACAACATAAAAACTGAGAGATTCGAAAAAAAGATGAATCACCTGAGATCCCCATTGACCTTTCAAGCATGCGGTTGTTTTGACACTCCCATCCCTACCGTACAAAAGCTCTTTGAGACCGTCGATCTCATTCTCATCATAAACGTAGATCTTCAGGGAAAGGTGGGAACCATAACCTCGCTCCGGCCACCGTAGGATCCCGTTATCAGTCGCGATTACGGAGTTCGAAGAAGCACGACGGAGATCAATCGTCGCCGGAGTAAGGGAATAGGATTCCGAGAACCACTGATCGAAAAGCCTTGTGACGAAGAAGGTAGAGACGACGAGAAACAGAGCTCCAATCTGGTTGTGAGCGGGTGCAGGGAGTAGCGTAGTGACTATACGCACCGAAGTTTCTAGGCTTACTACTACTAGTTAAGCTCGCCATCTCTCTCTCTCACTTACTGTTTCTTCGTTAATGTTTACAGCATTTTTATTTAGGCTTGTAGATCTTGCAAAGAGCCAAAAAGACGACCGAGATCATAAACCTTTAGTGTTACCAAAACGGTATCGTTTATGTAAAGGATTTGTATGGGCTTAGTAGTTAGGATGACAAGGCCCAGACTAATCGGAAGGAGATGTTAAAAAAAGGTTCACGTTTGCTCTTAAAATTGTTTTGTAAGAATTTTCAATTTTGATGCATCAAGGTCAATGGAAAGAATAAGACATGTTTATCTTTGTAAAATACTAGGTATTAGTCCATGCAATATGTAGTTGCATGCATAATAACTTTTATTATATTTCTAAAATTTTGTTAAAATAATATATTGTTATTTAATTTTTACTAACAATAACATTAAAGAATGATTTTTGTTTTTTCTTTTCTACTAAAATATGAATCTCAAATTTCTTATAGAAATAATGTGCAAGTTAAACCTTACACTTGTGTCAACATTTTTTGGTATAGTTATTTATTATACCGAAATTAACAAAATACTAAAAATAATTATTACAAATTGATATATATATATATATGTATATATATAAATTTTAAAAATTTACTAATATGAGTGAATCTATGTTTATCATGTTTTATAGTGGTTAATAACTGGTTTAAAGATTTTTTCTTAATGTCATTGTAAAATTTAGTAACTACATATAAAATTATTGTGTATAAAATATTTCTCATTTCAAAGTTTAAAGCAATATATATATATATATATGACTATAAGTTTAGCTAACCAAAATAATAATAAAAATTTTAACCAAAAAACATTTTCTCTGAAAGATAAATAAGTTAGTAGGAGGAATGAATTAATGTAGAATTATTGGATAGGAGTTACATTTGAGTTAAATGTAGAGTTAAATGGAGTTACATGCCTTTAAAAGTGAGTTAATTATAAATAAATATTTTCATTTGTTATAACTTAAAATAAAAGGAATACCAAGTGGCCCAATCAAAATTCACATGATTTAGTTGTTTGTTGATATAAACTCAACACTCACACATAATATTTCAAAATGAAAATATTAATTTTGAAGTGACAAACTAAATTAGTTTTCTTATAAAATTATATGAACTTCAATCTCAATAATTTTTAAAACCCCAAGGATAACTTATATCTTTTTGGTTTTTGTTTTTGTTTTTCACTCATCAATTTAATTTATATTGCTAGATTTCATACTAATGGGTTCATCTTTAAAGAAGTTAGTTAAATGGTATTTTTAAAATTTTTTTTTTTCCTTTTTGGATCATTTTTCATTTTGATTAAAACACAATGACCAATTTTTTCATTATGTTCTTTTTTGTTTTCAAAAATCTCAAATCATAAATAAAATAAACATTATATTGATTTTTGCAGATTTATCAATTGGATCACACAACAAAATAGACTTTATAAATAGAGTTGATAGACTTTACAAAACAAAATAGACTTTATAAATGGATAATTATATTGATCTTTATAAATTATTAAAAATGATACATGAATATGTGAGATAACCGGAGACATAATAGATAATTAGATATGTATCATTTCAACTTCATGATCTTATTATGTGGTGAATATTGTAAGAAAGTATGAAAATAATGACTTATAAGATGTTAATATAAAAATAGACAATGGAGATAAACCTTTTAAAACATTTTAAAAAAACAATATAAGATATACATATCATACAAAATCTAAAACTAAGCTTTTACAATGATATTTGATTTGATTTTTTTTAACCCATACAACAACAATAATAAAAAAAAAACACAAAACAAAACAAAACAAAAAAGAGATTTGAGAATAGTGGAAGAAGATGGAGAGTGAAAGAGTGAGAGACTAAGAGAATAAAATAATTAGTATTTATAGGAAGAGAAGTGATGAAAAATTATATTTAGAAAAATGAGAGTTACAATTCTAATTTATTGTTTTGTTTTAATACAATTGATTAATACAATTTAGTGGAGAAATAAAGTTAATGCATAATTTATAGGAGGAATTTATATTATTTCAGTTTTATATTATGTGAGTTAAATGTGAAGATTAATTGTTTTTTTAATTTTTCTTTTAATATAAATATTTTTTTTTGTTAAAATTGCATTGCCAAGTGGACCAATAAAGAGAGAGTGAAACCTTACTTTTATGTATCTGATTCGTCGTAAGGAATTGCTAGTTAATATTATGAGTATACAATTTTGCATTGGTAATTTATTTAATCGGGTAATTGTAATTACTATTATAACTCCAACCATATGCAATTAATTTATCTATGAGAAATAAGAATTTAATATCTAAAGGAATGATTATGCGGACCACTCAGAATTTGGTGTAATGACAATTTTGTTGCCTCATGAGTGAAACCTGGATTTTCTCAAAATCCTGAAAAGATTTTTAGGTAGTGAGTATCAGTCAATGGAACACCGTGAAACCTGGATTTTCTCAAAATCCTGAAAAGATTTTTAGGTAGTGAGTATCAGTATCTATATGGAAGAGAGATAGAATAAGAGAGAGTAAGAGAGGATGGTGCTCGAACCTGAAATGTCCATTTGAATCAACCCAATCAACATTGAATCTTTGCTCATCCACGAGAACTGCAACAGTCACACCTGCCTCACAAGACGAGATGCAAAGGGGAGTAGACCGACGACAGCAGAGAACGTGCTTCGGTGGAGAGCCGCGAGTCTTTCCGATGCTATCACAGTCACTATTTGAAATCCAGTAATTCAAGTTAGTCAAATAACAAATATTGATTTCAATCACTAAAATAAAATTATATAGCCATGCTATTTGATTTCAATAACAAATATTGTGATTTGATGTTCACTAAACCTTATTTCATAATTATGCGGACCACTGAGAATTTGGTGTAATGACAATTCTTTTGCCTAATGAGTCATGATTTAGGTAATTCAATTTAGTCAAATAACAAGTATTGATTTCAATCACTAAAATAAAAGTATATAGTGGACATGTTATTTAATTTCAATAACAAATAGTGTGATTTGATGTTCATTAAACCTTATTTCATGTTCAGGATGTAATAGAGTGGCTAATGATATATTTTACATGATATAGATCACTAACGAATTAGACAGAAACGAACGGACTGAGTAATATGTTATATATACGGTTTACATGTGATTAGTTGGACAAATACATTATAGGTGCAGTTATTGTTAATCTTGCCATTTATTATCTAAATATTATTAATTCAAACATTTTTTCAGTAATTATTTGTTCATTATGGTGACCAGGATTGTGCTTACAATCTTCCACACCAAATCATGTACTATTTTCAATATTTTTAAATGTAGTAGAATTAAAGCCACCGTGAAAAGATTTTAAAGGTTGTCTTCCATCGGTAAGTCCTAACAAATTATATATTTGGTTATTGGGTTAACGAATGGATCAGTTCAGTATTTAATTTTAGGGTTTCTATGCAAAATGGTACAATTTTAAAACTTAATTGGATTTTAGTACATTTAATATTTATAATTAGATAATTAGATAGGTTTTACTATTTGTGTAATAGAAGAGTTGTGAGATAGATGAGAAAGTGGGGTAGAATGTATTATTGTGAAATTACAAAATGGTAGTTGGATCTGTACAGCTCATTTAGTGTACGGAAATACAAAAATAGAAATATTTTTAATTTATTCATATTTAATGTACTTTATATCAGTTGTACGGATGAAAATGTGTATATTAATATACATATGTATACTAAACTAGCTGTACACCTCAAATATATGTATTATTATTTACCTGTACACTTAATAAACTGTACGGATTGCATCTGTATATTTAATGATTGTATGGGTAAAAATTTGTGAACTTTATTTTACATAATAAAAACAAATCATCAAACAAAATGGATATCAAATAATAGATGCAAGAATATAAAATTTTATATACCTAAAATTTTTTAGAAAATAAATTTATTTTGATTAGTATTTTAATTATTAAATTCAAGGGGTCATGTAATAAAATAATAAAATATTTAATTTTAATGGTATACTTGTAAATAAAAGAAATTTTTGAGGGTTAGAAAGTAATGTAAATATTAGTGAATAGTTGAAGGTTGTTATTTTGCAAATTATAAATAGTGAATGTACTAAATTACCAATTATGTTTCAAAAATGTACTAATTTTCCAAATATCTCTTAATTTTATTACAATTTTTTCGTATTAAATTCTTATAAATACCAAAAAATAGATTTGAGCTAACGATAGTCTCCGAATCCTTTCAGTGTTAGACTGTCTTGTTCCAAACGAGTAGGGAAGTCGTTGCATAGGGGCACACAATGTAAAACTGAGCAACTTTTGCTTAAGTTGTTTTGAACTTCAAAACCTCATCATCCGATATTTTACCTTAGAAAAAAATAAGAAATCCGCATTATACTGCTATATATTTATTATAAAAACAGTTATTATACATATGATTAGTAAAAAAAAAAAGATTTTTAAGATTTGATTTTTTACCTTTGTTTAGTTTTTAGTAGTTTTATTTTACTATTTTATTACATGTTATATATCTTTTTTTTACAAAACAAATATACAGTATAGTCGATCTTTGCATTTGTTTTTATTTTTTTCTCTATAGTATGTGGATAACTTTTTTAAACATTTGATTTGTCTTTATCTGTTTTTAGCGACAGTCATATTTTAAAAACTATTTTAAAATGTCCAGTATTCACAAGCACTAGATATATTTAACATAGTTTTTCATACTCTAAACATATTTTTGACCATTAGATCTTGATAATTATTTGAAAAGATAATTCGGCGATTATTGGATTTTCTGCAAATTAAAAAACTTTTAAGCCACCATTTTTATAGCTTTATCCTTCATCTTTATATATATTGGGTAAATTTTTTATTTATTTTTTCCTCAAAAGATAGCTTTATTTAATTGGAGATTGTCAATACTACATAAAAGAGTCACGTAGCCTACAGTGGCTGAATTACAGCTTCAGAATAGAAAATTTTATCAATACATCCAAGTTTGCTAAGATGTTGGCAGAACCATTACATTCTATTTCTCTCCTTGTATAATGAAAACGTGCTGAGGTAAATTTTAAAGCTCGGTTGTCAAAGCACCATTCTAATGGAAGTAGTTAGCAAATTATTTGTTAATCATCAAAATCTTCGTCACCATTTTTGGTATTCGTTCCTTCGCTATCTAAAACGGTGTCGCGGTAGGACCGAAGGAATCCGTTTAGATCGAGCCTCGAGGCTCTGTTTTCCAACGATGAACGATAATTTCAAGCTCGTCGTCGTCGGGGGTGTGTTCGGCCCAACCGAGTTTCTCAAGAATCCAGTAGAGTTCGTCGAGAGTCAAGAGCCCGTCTTGGTTCTTGTCGAGCTGCTTGAACATTCTTCCGAGATCGTCAGTAGTGCTCAATCTCATGAATGAAGAAGAAGTACAATCCATAGATTTGTCTCTGTTTCTGATAAAGATTGAAGAAGGGTAGTTTTGGTTCTATTGGTGAAATGGGTATGAAATATGTAGTTTAGACTCTAGAGATAGTCTCAATCTATTACGGAATCATCTCCGTAGCTTGCGCAACAAGTTAACAAAGATATGGTCAATGTTAATTTGTTGCGCAAGTCCCTAACCCTTAAAGAATATATTGAATCGTAGACAATAGAAAGAATCTTTCTGTCTATCATTCCATGGTACTTTACATGGCTTTTATAGACTACAATAGAATCTTATAATATCTAATTACAATCAATGTAATATATGATCACAATCGTATCTCAATTTTTCTGTCTATCTCAATCACAATCGTATCAACTAACATTGACAAGATCTTTGTTAACTTGTTGCGCAAGCTACAAAGATGATTCCGTAATACAATCTTTATCGTTTATAGGCATTATACACGTACAGCTCTCTCTCTCTTTATATAGTAACACTATGATTGAGTGTGTACGGAAGAGATTAGACGGAGGACGTTTCTCAGAAATGGGAAGTGAAAAACGACTAAAATACTGAAAAATGACGTTTCTAGAAGAAGACAACAACGAAAGAAGCGGCTTTAAGGCGAACAATAGAGAAGACTGTTGAAGCAATGCTTATTACTACGAGTCATGTCAAAAGTAACTCACAACAACAACATAATAGTGGTAATGCTAGCGAGAAGGAGGAGAATTTGGAGGATCACGATGAGAATTATAGAGCTTATATCCCAGAGTTAAATGAATGAAAGAATCGCTTGCACTATGGATTAACGCAGAATGTGGTTAGTGATGATGCATTCAAACCACGCCTCGATCATGAATGTCTGAAGACCAGATTTTTCTAACAAAAATAGTATATCAGCACTTGGAGTTCTGTCACAAGACTAGTACTTCCGTTTTCACTGAAAAATAATTAGGATATTGCAAAGACCCTTTGTTTCATGAAATAAGTTCCGGCGTGACCCCTTTGTTTTATGCTTCTTCCCTGAGTACTAGTGTGGACTTAATTTCTTCACACATTCAAGATATCTCTATACTAATTTGTTTTTTTTTGTTTTTACATCAGTCAGAATCTGTTCTATTAAGGAAAAAATATGCTACCGCTATTACATGTTCGAAATCACTCAGTCATATCTAATAAATGTATCTGTTAATAATTCAACTTACTCAAATAACAAATATTGATTTCAATTACTAAAATAAAAGCATATAGAAGACATGTTATTTGATTTCAATAGCAAATTAAATGGTGATTTGATTTTCACTATTTATTTCATGAAATATAAATGCGATTATTGTAAAACAATTAGAGCTATACAAAAACTTGGATGGTGAAAATGCAATTTAAAGTTCGAGATATAGAATTTAAAATTGTAAAATATTTTTTTACAAAAAGAAATAGTGTTAATGTAAATAAATTATAATTATTTATTCAACCATTAAAATCCAAAGAAATAATTACGATCGGGTCTACTATTTATTAATTGTACCAATGATGTGAAATATGAAGTAAACCGAAATTATAATTATATATGTGGCTAAATATAATCGTTTCTATTCAGTCACATATTCTGATTTCCAAATTTTAGTTATGAAAAGTTTTTCACGATTAACTACTACATTATTTAGTCTAAATGATTAATTCAGACAGGCTAGAATACTTTTGGATTTGATACCACGTAGGGAATCACCATAAGAGTGGATGAAATACAGTAGTGTGAATTAACACCATATGGATGAATTTGGTAGGTAGGCAGATGAATTAATGAAAGGGTTTAAATTGTTGCTACTCCGAAGAAGAAGACTTTGGTTCCCCTTCAACAACAGGTTTGCCTTTCTCTCTTAGTTTAGCATACCTTGGCCTCAACTCCGCTCACGGTTGGGTCTTTCTTCTCCTTGGGTGGTGGCGTAGGCGGCCGTCTAGCTGCTGCCATTGCATCCTCCTTAGCGGTCAAAGCGTTCCAACTCCATAGCGCCCCGCCAATTCATTGTCATCCACAGCTTCAACCTGAGATAATATATCCCTAAGAAACTAATAGACAGAATTCATTGTTTTCTTCTTCGAGTGTGTGAAGGTTGAACATTTAATTTGAGTCCGGCCCACCCCTAAAGCAGCTAAAGCATGTGCTTTAGGCCACATATATTTGGGTTACTTTACAAAAAATTTCTTAGTTGAGTTGGTTATGTAGTATGAGAAGAAGTACTTTGTTGAGGGTTTGAATCTTTGAATAGGCAGTTTTTGAAATTTTTAATTATATGTATCATATAGATACAGTTAATATATACTTATAAAATACTATATATAAAAAAAACTTTAGGCCTCGCTAACGTTAGGACCGGCTTGAGATCTGCCTTGAGTTGTTGTTCTTGACCTTTTGAGCTAATGTATCTCTTCGAGTGTGTGAAGAAAAAGCGGTGACGTGCTAACATTTAAAGAAACTAACAGTTTTTTCTGATATTTATGTAGTTCGAGTGTGTGAAGGTTTTGAACATCAGTGACAAGTCTTTTCGTCTCTTTCAATTCCTTAATGAATTTACACATACTCCATCCATATCAGTGAAGTCACTTTGACTTGTCTCTCTTGAACCGCTTCTTATAACATTTTTTCAAATTCCAATCCTCTCGTACACGGTACACCATGCATTAACAAAGCCAAAAAAACCTAAGAAAAATCGACAACTAGAAGCCTAAAACAAAACCATTGTTAAATTCAAATGCAGAAAATGTTTTTAAAAAATTACGTCGGTACAAAAGTAGCCAAATAAAACAAGGTGATTAGTTTGATGAAACAGAAAATAAACTTTGAAAATAAGAAACAGGATATTCAATGGGTTCAGGTTCTAAGAGTGAATCATAAGATTTGGTATGGAGATCATGCATCAGCAAGGAACCACTATCTTGAAGCAATAACTTATTCTCGTCCAGAATTTCAATTGGTGCCAACTGGAGGATGGGTTTCACCCCAAACAAAGTTTTTGCGTAATCTATGGAACACAGTTTCTTCCATGTCTTGTTGCGGCCTGAAGAATCTAACGACCATATCACATGGGTTGGCTCCTTATTGTCGGATATGCACAAGCGATTGTCGAGGATGCACATGATGTAGTTTTGATAACTGAAAGTTTCACTTGAGCGGGGAAAGGGAGCTTTACAGATGACTTGAAAAGTTTCGGTGTGAAGATCGAAAGATAACACCTTGGTTTCTTCGCAAAGGGTGAGCCAGTAAAGTGACCCATCTAAATGCACAGGAGAAATGGCATCACTTATCCTATAAGGAGAAGCAGGGACCACGTACCTCCAAACGTTTGTGCTAAAATCGAAAACTTCACAAGTTGTAACGTTTTCTTGTCCAAATTCGGATGAATTATACAACCATACCGGCTTGTAAGTGCCCCTAAACTTGTCTTTGCCAAATCCAAGATTATGCATTGGGTAGCCATACTGCTTTTTTTCGAACATGTCGTTGCAGAGCTATTGGTAGTTGGAAAGAGGAAAACTTTGTTGCCATCTCGTGGCGGGATTGATCACGACACTAGGAGTGTGAGAACAGTAACTGCATAGAAGACCATCACAACTACCATGGCAGAGCATCAAGTTTGAAATAGGGAGCCTGACCTTAGAAACTACGGAAGACCCCAACAAAACTGTATCCCTTGGAGCTGCTTCATAATAACCATTATTATTAATATTATAATAACCATCACCAATGGATACGCAAAGGACATCTGGACTTCCTGATTGCTTACGCCGGAGAAACTGTTTGTCTTGGAAACACCGGGACTCGATTGTCGATTTCCACTTGTTAGATACAGACTTGAATCTTAGGAGAGATTTCACAGGAAGCCTATCGAGGATGAGCTCTACAACATGGAGTGGTAGCAGCAATGCCTCACTGGAGCGACGATGTCTTTTTACTGTTTGGTTTTGATCACTCGAGCGATGTCTTTTCAACAACATTGTCTTCTTCTCGTTCTCTCTCTAATTTGATCAAATACAGAGGAGGACCTCCGAGGGCTTCATACACACACGAGCTGAGCATCCGAAATCAAGCTAGGAATCACAACAAACAACACAAAAAGGGAAAACGTCCAAGTCAAGTCGGTCTAAGGATATGGAATTTTAACACTTTTGTATCTCTCTAATCTCTATCGAGGGCTTCTAACGTTATCTTATAAATTAATTAAATCCCAAAAAAATCTCAAACAAAAATATTAGGGATTTCTCCAAATTAAAAGCACAAATGACAAATTTCTTTTTTTGTCTTACCCGTAAAATTTTCAAAATATGTTACAATTAACAAAACAAAATGACATGCAGTAAAAGAAGGATTGAAAGCTGAATTATTACTTGAAGAAGATTGGTCGTCTTTTAACTAGTTTACCCTATTGATGAAGAGTTCAACTACAAAAACAGCCAGAACCTCATGAGCCATCATCAAGAAACCCATTCTCAAACGTAAGTCACTGAATAGTGAATACATCATAACTTAGTTTTCGTCTACTTTTAAATGTGTTTTCGGCTATGAATTATTCTGATTTCCAAATTTTAGTTTTGAAAAGTTTTTCACGATTAACTACTACATAATTTAGTCTAAATGATTACTTCAGACAAGCTAGAATACTTTTGGATTTGGTACCACGTTAAAAATCACCATAAGAGGGAATTGAAATACAGTAGTGTGAATTAACATCATAGGGATGAATGTGGTAGGCAGATAAATTAATGAAAGGGTTTAAATTATTGCTACTCCGACGAAGAAGACTTTGGTTCCGCTTCAACAACAAGTTTGCCTTTCTCTCTTAGTTTAGCAATGGAAGCCTTCATTTCTTCTTTGCGCTTCTTGCTAGCCAATACCTTGGCCTGAACTCCGCTCACGGTTGGGTCTTTCTTCTCCTTGGGTGGTGGCGGAGGCGGCCGTCTAGCTGCTGCCATTGCCTCCTCCTTAGCGGTCAAAGCGTTCCAACTCCATAGCGCCCCACCTAGCCCCAGCACAATTGTTCTGCATAAAGATCGTTTATGGGTATGAATAGAAAAGAAGTCGACCCGGTTCAACCGGTCTGACCAGCTTTGCAATATTTTCTATAAAAGTAAAAAATACATATAATAAAATATAAACCATTCAATACATTTGTTATGTTTACGTTTGCCAAATGGTAAACAAGTTAAGATTTAGAAGAGTGTTTTGGGTGATGAGCAATGTGGTTTTGGATAATGGATATCACCCGGACCAGGCAGACGACCATTGCGGATATGAATTTCAGTAAATTGACCAAAAACACAAAAAAAAACTTGAGAAATTCAACCTAGTGTGTATATAAATATTACGATTCTCTCTATTTATCATCAATTTGGCTTTGATATAGAAACAAGCATAAACATTCATAGACTTTGAATAATTTTTTCCAACAATTATCTATTTGATCACCTGCGATTAACTGGTGGAACTTCAAGGTCGACGGGAGGAGCCTGCGGCAGTGACCGCGGTGAAGGAGAGGAGAGTCTGACGGCATGAGCTGCCGGTGAGAGAGGAACGAGTGAATGTACCATTGTGGTTAATCCAAGAAAATGTAAAAGCAACCGTTGTAACAAAAATTGGTAAACACTAATAGAAGATAGGAGTGGGATAGTGTTGTTGCATTGCAATTTATATCTGCTCGCTCATTGGTTGAATTTGGATAAGACATCGAAATAAAATTTTGTTTGTCTACCAATAGAAGAAAGACTTTCAAGAATCTAAAACGCTGCGTTTTCTTTTAAATAAACAACAACGTTCCAAACGGCAGCGTATCATTGTATCTTGTTTTTTGGTTTACCTTTATAATTGCATTCCCAAAAAAAAAAAAAGAGTTTAAAAGATTTGAAACTAAAAGTATGATTAAAAAAAACATGGCAATAATAAGCTTTCATAGCTGTATTCAATCCAAACTATTTCAAATGCATACAAATAAAAGTAAATTTTTGAAAGAAAAAAAAAGTAAGTAGTATGAGAGTTTTGATCTAGTTGATCATCACAAAACCTATAATAAACACACAACAACGAAAAAGAAAAGTTATCACAAGCAAATACAGAACCTATCTGTTCACACAAACACATCATCAACAAACAAACAAAATAAAAAGCTTCCCCTTAGAGAAAGATAAAGCAATCCAAATCAATCAAAGGATTGCCAACTTCTTCATACATTGGAACCACCGGTTCCTTATGGTTTGTCACTACTTTTCTGATAATTGTTTCGTCGATCTTAGAACTTATACGATGAATCCGAGTCTCTGATATATTGCTCTTATGACAACAAGTCTTTGGACCATATAGATCTATACTATCTTTCCTTACACGAGAAGACACTGAGTTTACCGTCAGATCAGCCGCCGCAATTCCAAATCTTCGGCTTGGAGATGGTGATTTCAAGAAAGCGCCTTCATATCTCCTGCTTGGAGATGGAGATTTCAAGAAATTGCCCTTGGTTAAAGAATTTGATGAAGCAGACATAACAACTCTTTCTTGATCTTGACGAAAGCTCTTTTGTCGTGTCAATGAACGATGGTTTGGCGATGGCTCTCGAGTTCTCTTAGAACCATTGGATCCTCTTTTAGGATTTTCATTTGCTCTGTTTGGTGTTGTTAAATACCGGTTTGGTAAAACCGGGGAGTCAATACGGCTAGGATATCCTGGTTTTGTGGTTTTCATGGATAGAGAAGCTTCACGTAAGGAATTGATCCGAGCAACATGTGAATTCTCTTGGTAACAAGCACGCAAGAAATCGTTGGAAAAAGATCTATCCTTCGAGACAGAGATTGAAGAAGCGGT